>NC_038246.2:27155746-27318030 GCF_000004515.6 Glycine max
CAGATAATAGTACCTGCCACCTGGCGATTCGTCCCGTGAGGGCCGGTTTTTCAAAGATGTATTTCACGGGATCCATTTTGGAAATAAGCCACGTGGTATGGCTGAGCATGTACTGCCTAAGCCGATGTGATGCCCATACCAGAGCACAACACGTCATTTCCAACATTGAGTAATTCATCTCACATGCGATAAACTTCTTGCTCAGATAGTAGATGGCTTGCTCCTTTTTTCCAGAATCATCATGCTGACCCAACACGCACCCCATAGACTCGTCCAAAACGGTCATGTACAGGAAAAGGGGTCTTTCTGCTACAGGTGGCATGAGCACCGGGGGATTTGCGAGACTCTGTTTGATTTTCTCGAAAGCCTCTTAGCAGTCACTGTTCCACAGGACCGCCTGGTTCTTACGTAATAGCTTAAAAATGGGCTCACAGGTAGGGGTGAGTTGCGAGATAAATCTCACGATATAATTCAACCTGCCTAAAAATCCCCAAACTTGCTTCTCCGTGCGCGGTTCCGGCATTTCAAGGATGGCCTTCACTTTCTCGGGATCTATCTTTATCGCTTTCTGACTTACGATAAATCCTAGCAGCTTCCCCGACTTCACCCCAAAGGTGCACTTGGTTGGGTTCAGTTTTAATTGGTATTTCCGCAACCTTCCAAACAGCTTACGCAGATTGACAAGGTGTTCGTCCTCAATCCGAGACTTGGCAATCATGTCATCTACGTAGACCTTTATTTCCTTATGCATCATGTCATGGAACAACGCCACCATGGCACGTTGATAGGTTGCCCCAACATTTTTCAGCCCGAAGGCCATCACTTTATAGCAGAAAGTCCCCCATAGGGTGACGAAAGTGGTCTTCTCTACATCTTCGGGTGCCATCTTTATTTGATTATATCCCAAGAAACCATCCATAAATGAGAAAAGGGCGAATTTGGCTGTATTATCTACCAATATGTCAATGTGTGGCAGGGGAAAATTGTCTTTTGGACTGGCCCGGTTCAAGTCCCGGTAATCTACACACATTCAAACCTTGTCGTCCTTTTTCGGGACTGGGACAATGTTGGCCACCCACTCCGGGTACCGCGCCACAGCTAAGAATCCTGCATCAAATTGCTTCCTTACTTCTTCTTTAATTTTTAAAGACATCTCAGGTTTCATTCTTCGTAACTTCTGCTTAACCGGGGAAGACCCAGGATTCAAAGGCAACTTATGCTGCACAATGTCGGAATCTAGACCGGGCATGTCTTGATATGACCACGCGAAGACATCTTGATACTCTTCAAGAAGGGTTATCAAACCTTGGCGGATAGGCGCAGTCATACCGGTTCCTACCTTCACCTCTTTCTTTTCCTCCGTGGTCCCCAAGTTTACCAATTCGGTTTCTTCTTGGTGTGGCTTCATTTCACGTTCTTCCTGAGCGACCAACCTCTCCAATTCCGGTGACAGGACGTCTTCTTCCTCTTCCTCATTTATCGTTTGGCTTATATCTCGATCGAAATCGATTGTCAAACCCTTGTTGTTAGGATCCTCAAAGAATCGACCCCCATATCTATACCAAACAAGACAAAAGAAACAAAAAACATGCAAAATGATATGAGAAAGGGTGGTACTGCAAGAACAGATGAAACAAGATCTCTTTGTTTATTTAATAAGGTAGGTTTCACAAAACAAAGGAGAACGGAAATCTATAGGCTCTAATTACATTGAATCAGCGGTATAGACTTCTGACTGGCTTATCATGCGCCAGTTCCCCACTTGGGAATCGGGGTGGCATGGTTGCACAAAACTTGGTGGGTCTTGAGGGAACTCCTCTTCTATTGCAGCCACCTCCTCCTCGGACACCATTCCAGCGCTGGTGAAACACTAGCTAATACAGCCGGGCCATACCCTATCCACCCGAAATCTTGACGGCACGTTCCTCCTCCCCGGCATCCCGGGTTCATACCCTAATCCATACTTGTATGGATTTTCCTTGATATCGACCACGTCGGCATTCCCGAGGCAGTCCTTGCCTAGACCCATTCTGGGCTCAAATCCGTTCCTGAGCATAACACGCGCCACCATTATGGCCGCGTTGGAGAGAGAAGGTAGCGACGGACTTGGTTCCACCAAGGCGCAGCTCACCACCTCAAAGGATTGGAAAGCCGTTTCCAATGATTCTTCCGCTGCTTCTACGTACGGTGCGGAGGAAGGGCAGCTCACTAACATATCCTCTTCACCCGACACAATTACTAAAAGTCCACCCACTGCGAACTTCAATTTCTGGTGAAGCGTTGAAGGGACCACTCCCAGGGCATGAATCCACGGTCTTCCCAAGAGGCAGCTATATGCGGGATTTATATCCATTACTTGAAACACCACATTGCAAGTGTGAGGGCCTATTTGAATGGGAATATCGATTTCCCCCATTACTTCCCACCGAGTACCATCAAAGGCTCGCACCACCATCGAGCTCGGTTTTAAACGTGACGCACTAAAAGGAAGCTTTTCCAAAGTGGTCTTCGGCATTACATTTAAACTCGATCCGTTGTCGATAAGTACCTTTGCGACAACGTGGTCCATACATCTCACCGACACATGTAGAGCCTTGTTGTGTCCTCTCCCCTCAACGGGAATCTCTTCTTCCGCAAACGCGATATAATTGTTGGTGGTTATATGATTAACAATGCCTTCGAAACCCTCCATTGAGATATCATGTGCTACATGGGCATCGTTAAGGACCTTCATCAACAGCGCACGATGAGGCTCGGAGTTTATGAGTAGTTCAAGCAAGGAGATCCTTGCTGGAGTTTTATTCAGTTGCTCGACTACCTTAAACTCGCTTTGTTGGATGAGGCGGAGGAACTTATGGGCCTCTTCCAAAGTCACTGTTTTTCCTTGAAGTCCCTCTTTCTTTTCGGCTCCTCTTTCCACGGGAGGATCTACTTCTTTTGAGGGGGTGGCTATATCTGTGGGCTCTTGGACCATGGGTGCTTTCCCTTTAGAGGGCAATTCCGTCGGGTGAGGGGAAGCAAACACCCGACCACTGCGGGTTATGCCACTGAGGCCGGTGATGTTGGTTACCTTAGCTGATAGGGAGTCAACTTCGGTTGCCACTCTTTCGCTGGACGCGGGAGGGGTATACTTCCACGGAACGACCTTATTACTTTGATATGGAAATGGCGTTGGCTTGGGTGCCGCCCGAGGGTATATGGGTGTGGAGCCGGTCCCTTTTCTAGTAAAACATATCACTAGAGCCTTGGGGGTTAAAGGAACCTTCTTCTCTTCCGACTGCATGCAAATTTGTGGTTCTTCCCTCCCTCCTATGGATACTTCAAGCTGCCCGCAATCCATGAGCCGCTGAAGCAATTCTTCTACCGCGGGACAGGTTTCCATGTCGTGCGACTCCCTGAGGTGAAATAAACATTCGTCCCTTTTGCTTCAACCTCGGGAGACCATGCATGCCGCTTGCAGTGATTGATAGATGAAGCGTCTAGAAGTAGCCACGTCTCCTAACCTCTTTGTCCGTGATGGCCTGTCCTCTTCGACGGCGTTCACGCTAGCCCCTCCATGACTAGCTAGTGGGTTGGTTTTAACATTTGGGCCTTCCTCCTTAAACGCTAGCCAGTCGGCACTAATCAAGTGCTGCACTTTATACTTGAACGGGATGCAGGAGTCAATATTGTGTCCGGGAACTCCACTATGGTACACACACTTAGCACCCGGATCATACCACTTGGGGTAGGGTGGCTGGAGAACCTTCCTGGGTATGGCCACCACCAAGTGATTCTCCAATAATGAAGGCCATAACTCGGAATATGCCATGGGAATAGGAGGGAAGTTGTCTTTCGGGTGCTGTGCATATTAATAGATCGCGCCAGGGGCTGTATTATTAACTGGCCGGGGCGCGGCTGGAGTTGTGCGTTAGGCCGGCGCTCTTTCTGCTGCGGGTGGTCCTTTTACTTGAGTCGGGAGGGAATTCCCGGCTCGGATTAAAAAATTTGGGGGATTGGGCTGGTACGAGCTTTGGATATTTTGGGGTGCTTTCATCCACGTCGGGGCAGTGGTGACTGCGTGGGCGTCTCCTTCCTTTTTCCTCGTGCCCACTACTGGGGCTCTTCTGTTGTTGTTGGAGGCCATATTTGCAGCATATTCAAACTTGCCTTTTCGTAGCCCGGATTCAATCCTTTCTCTCGCGAAGACGAGATCTGCAAAGTTAGCTGGCATGTAGCCTATCAGCTTTTCATAGTAGAACGTGGGTAACGTATCTGCCATAATTGTGATCATCTCCCTCTCCGTCATGGGCGGTACGACTTAGGCTACGAGATCTCTCCATCTCTGGGCATATTCCTTAATGGACTCATGCTCTCATTTAGTCATACCCTGAAGTTGGTTCCGATCGAGAGCCATGTCCGTATTGTACTGGTACTGCCTAATGAAGGCAGTTGCCAAGTCCTTCCATGATCGGATCTGGGAAGCTTCCAGATTGGTATACCATGCTACAGCTGCCCCGGCCAAGCTGTCTTGAAAGAAATGGACCAACAACTTTTCGTCCGCAGAATATGCCCCCATCTTCCGGCAATACATCCGGAGATGCCCCTTTGGACATGTCGTCCCTTTGTACTTATCAAAGTCTGGTACTTTGAACTTGGGAGGGATGACGATGTTGGGCACAAGACATAAATCTGCCAAATCCGAGAATGGGTAATTGCCAAGGCCTTCGACTGCTCTTAACCTCTCTTCAAGCGCCTCAATCTTTCCCTTATCTTCCGCGAAGGGAACAGATTCTTTTGCGGGTGTGGGTGAGGCCGGGATATGGTGGACTATGTTCTGCTGGGGTAGTTCATGCGGGGATGGATCTTTGAGGTGGAGCAGGGGGCCAAGATGGGTATCTCCTTCCCCATCGTCTTGCCCGGGATAGTCTTTATAAGGTGGGAGTTGCCCTTCAAAAGTAGGGGCTTGGCTTAAATCTTCCGGGGTGGCACGGGGGGTGAAGTCCGAAGGCAGGCCATAAGGATAAGCTTGCGGACTATACCTTCGACCGAACACGGCCGTGTTTCTGTCTAGGCCCGGATTCAAGGCGGGCTGCAGCACCGGCTCCGCTTCCCTAACTATACTGGAGGCGGTTGCGGTGGCTTTATCCTCTATGGTTTTCTGGAGTTTTAACATGACCTCCGAGATGGAAGCCATTTGATCTTTTAAGGCCGATAGATCGGCCTTCATCTATTCCTGCACGCCCTCTTCATTATCCATTTTTCTGGATCGAGTGTTATAGGGGTGCCTCGGTGTTTTCTTAGTTATGATGAAATTCCTAAAGAAATAAACAACAGTGAGTATGCCACCAAAACATGAGTATGCAAATGGATGATCGAAGCACTTGGATCCACCCCAAGATTTTTAGATAACGTAATGAGTCCAGAACTTCCAATATTATAAAAAGAACAAAGCTTTCATCTAGCCAAGATTATACAAAGGTGTTACAAAAGAACCTAACGATTTCTAATTATATGGGCCATCAAATCTATCATGTGCTGACAGTAATTGATTAGCCCATGAATCTCCTCGGGGGCAGTACACACTTCGGCCATGGCTTTTGCTTTGGCTAACAAACGCGGGAGGTCTTGACTTCCATTCAAGGTCAAGGCGAACCTATCCATCCACATAGTCGCTTCTTGATGCAACGCATCAATCACCCTCCCTCTTGCTTCTTTTTCGGCATACACTTGTGCAAAATCCTCCACTAACTTTTGTTCATGGGCCATGGACTGGTTCAATTCTTCCTTGTATTGCCCTATGATGGCTAGCATGCTTTGCTCCATGGCTTCCAAGTGTTGAGCCAAACTCCTTTTGGACCTCGCGCAAGCAACTAACTCTTCTTTTAAGATCATGCCATGCACCCGTGACCGATCTCTCTCCTCTCTTCGGAGCTTGAGCTCATTGTTGCTACCCCACAATGCTCCTCGGAATTTCTCTCGGCCATATCCCTCCTTGCTGGCCCTTTTGGTTTCTTGTTCAAGGGCTCTTGCAGTGGCCGCGTTTTCCTCTTGTAACTCGGTGCACTCCTTCCGGATGTGTGTAGCAGCTGACTTGAACTTCTCCTTGGCGAGTCTCGCCTTCCCTAGCTCTAATTTTAGAGCTCGGACTTCTTCATCTTCCTCCGGAGCTTCGAAGTTCTCCTCATCGATAACTTTCAATTTGGAGAGCCAATCTAAGCCCCGCGTGTGAATTCTTAGCCATCCATGATAACCTTCGATGACGCCATTTCGAATGCCTCTAAGCTCCTTGTCTTTCCTCAACGGACTCCTCCACGCCTTGTGGATTCTTTGTATAACCTTGAGACCTTGCGCGCCTAGATCCCTCACAAGGAAAGGCGAGAGACTTTCTTCGGTTGGCGCTCCCCTCATGGGATACCCTAGCTGTCTTATGGCGAGTGTGGGATTATAATTAATACAACCCCTAGTCCCTATTAGTGGAACATTAGGGTAGTCCCCACACGAAAAAAGAACTCCTTCCTTGCCTTCCTTCCAACGAGGAAACCAATTGATCGCGCTGCCCCCTATCCCAGCCAAATGTTGGTCCCAATCGAATCTTCCTTTTTTGGCGCATGAGTGATAGCTTTGAAGCGAACACGGGTGTCTCGTGTCTTGTCGGAATAGGTGTGAAATCAACCACACACAGAGAGCGGGTAAACAACAGACAATCCGTGCACTATTTTTCTCACACCTCCGGTCAAAGGTGTCGAACAAATCTGCCAAGATAGCTACCACTGGACTTTCCTTGCTATGGTGATATGCGAGGAAAGCATCAATGGCGGCTAAGTCTACCAAGCCGTCAACATTCGGAAAGAGGACAACCCCAAAAATCAGCAAAGCTAAAACATTCGCAAACGGGCCCCACTTCTCTTGGCTCGCCATATCCCTTGCCTTGCTTTCCAAGTATTTCCAAGGCAGGCCCACTACGCCGTTTCGAATTTGCTTCATGCGATCCAACTCTTTTGTTGAATCTCCAATCACAGCTGCAATCTTGCTCAAGGAAGGAAGAAAGCCAGAGAAAAGATACGGTTTTCTCCCCCCGAGAGGGCATCCTAATATCTCTTCAAACTCTTCAATAGTTGGTACCATTTGGAAGTCCCCAAACGTGAAACACCTCAACGGCTGGTCGTAGTATTGGGCGAGGGATACGACAGCTTCCGTAAATACCTCCGCTACGGCAAAATCTAGAATCTTCCCGTAAACTTTGCGGAAGGCTTGCCTTTAGAGGGGTCCCATCAATCGTCCCAATTCCTTGAGGCTAGTGACATCTAGACTTTTAACCTTGACTTGATAAAACCTTTTGCCGTTTTGATTTGTCCCCATCATTTTACCTAAAAAAGGGGTGGATCAAGACTCCGACATGAATGATGCAATGCATATGCATGAACAAGAAAAAGGGGTAATTCATACACACGAGACCACAGAGACCCCATTTTAATGCTACGTTTTGGGCATGATGGCGCCTCAACGTAGCATTAAAAAGGTTACGTATTACTCTAAAGAAACCAAACATCACTAGCAAAACTATAAACTAGTGCTATTTACCAAAAAAATGCATGAGAACGAATGGCACGGAGCGTGTTTGCTCTTTGCCCCTATTTGGGAACCTAGGACAATATCTAGGGGTCTCTAATAACTACTTCCCAACAATTCATAACTCACACGGCTGTTTTCTAGAGGTATCATCACTCAAGACAATAATGTTGTGGCGGTATGAAATACCAGCGACAACACATTATAAAGAGAGAAATCTCTAGACGAGGTTTCACTATTATCAAGCAAGTCGGAGACCTAGCATGATGATAGATTCACCTCCACTCCTTAAATTCCTATGAACCCGGGTGTAGGGCCCCTTTTTTACTCAAACCCGTGGGTGCTTAGAATGCAGTGTAAAGAATGCGAAATAGACAACAATTATTTACATTTTACACAGTTCAATAAAAGCACACCCAAAGTTTCACAATTCCACAATTCCTAAAATAGGCCTAACTCACAAAAAGATCCCCAGTGGAGTCGCCAACTGTCGCAACGTGCCCTTCGCAGGCGAGCGAGGGCGAGGCTCACGGGTGCGCTTTCCAAAGGAGGAAAGATGCACGGAGTCGCCACCAACGTTTATTTGTGGGAAACGTCGGAAAAACCGAAGGAAACCGGTCGAAATGAAAATTCTAAGTTCGGGAGTTGTATTTACGTTTGAGGAAGGTATTAGCACCTCTTACGTTTGTCTCAAAGGACAACAGCCTATTTTTCAGAATTGTGGAAATTGTGTTATCTTAACTTTTATTTCTTTTTATTTTTTGAGGTCGACAAAAGCGGGGCTCTTGCTCCTACGTACCCCCCATCAAAGAGGAAATCAGACCTACGTAGTTCTTCCTTATGCATGGATCAAGTGATTCTCTTTACTTAAAAGGTGATCATTTTAAGGCGTTGGACCTTAAAAATGATCCTTTTTACTTAGTAAGAAACTGAAATGATAAACTTCCAAAAAACCTATTTTTGTGGACGAGCTTGACTAGGCGAGTTGATTTTAGCCTTAGTTTCACTTTAGTTATTAGTCAATTCAATTTAAGAATGAGAAATCCCAAAGAGAAAACGTCCGATTGATCTTTCGCTTTTATTTTACTAAAAGGTAATTTTTTATTATTATATTATTATTTTACCTCTTTTTTGATTTCCAACGTGGTTACGGCACGACCAAACGGTCGGAATTCATTTTAACCAAAATTAACGGATGATACAATTCAAACGATCGGTAGAAATTTATTTTATTTTTGGATTAAGCGAAAAATGACTTAAATAAATGGCATAAGCACGTCAAAAGGGGGTATGAAAAGCAAATGAAAACGAGAATAAAAATACATGAAACAAAATGTGGACCACCACGGGTACATAGAATGAATTGAAAAGCTTGGTTTAAGGTACTTACCCGTTGAAGACTGAAGAAAACGAAGAACGAACGATAAATCTTGAAGAACGGTCGAGAATCTTCGCATAATTACTCACGGAAACATTACAGAAACGTTATGGAAGCGCCTCGGCTTGGATTTTCTTCACGGAAATAATTTTCCTCAATAATTTCGAGAGAGAGAGAAGTGCCTAAGGGGCTGAACCCTTTTCTTCTTCACTTCTCCCCCTATTTATAGCAAAATAGGGGAGAAGCTTGCCGCCCAGCTCGCCCAAGCGAGCAAGGTTGCTTCCTTCAGAAGCAACAGCCTTCTGGAGGAATCTTCTGGAGGGCCCAAGTGGGCTTGGTTGCTATTTGCACCCCCTTTTTACTAAATGCACCCCCTTCTATTTTTTTTGTAATTCTTTTTCCGTAACGTTACGAAACTTTACGAATTTCGTAACGATACTTATTTTCCTTCCGCAAGGTTATGAATCCTTACGGATTATGTATTTACTCTTTTTTAGCTTTCGAAGAAGTTTACGGAAACTCACGGATTGCGCAAAAACACCTCTTTTCGATTTCCGCCACATTACGGAATTTCACGGATCGCGCAAGCCTGCTTCCTTTTGATTTCTGAGACGTCTCGGGACTTCATTTATTGCATGTCATCAAGTAATAATCCTCGGACGAAATTAGGGTATGACAGTGGTGACTAATGTTTTTCCTTATGGTACAGTTGAGATCAAAAGTGAATCCACAGATAAGAGCTTCAAGGTCAATGGACATCGGCTGAAACCATTCCTCACAAATCCCTCCTTAGTGGATGTAGTGGTGGAGGAGACCTCTATACTTTATCCTACTTCTCTTCCGCCATGACTTAGGGAGTTTTCTTTTTTTTCTGTCTCCTACTTTACTTTTATTGCACTTGTCCAATTTTATTGATTTTTTTATTGTTCTTGATCTTGTGATTGTGCTACATTGAGGACAATGTGTTGTTTAAGTGTGGGGGGGAGATTGTTCTTTAGTTTTGTTGATATTTTTGGGTATTCTAGATTAATTTTGTTGGGTTTTCTAGTTTAATTTTTTTTAGGTTTTCTAGGTTAATTTTTTTATTTTGGTTTTATGTTTTATGTACAACATTTCATGTTTCTCTTTGAATTATAGGTTATGTACAGGTAATGGGTAATTGTTTTTCAAATAGGAGTTTCTTGGCATTTTGTGAATTGAAATCCTTGTTTTTCTGTGCATGTCAAGTTAATTTTGAAAGTTCGAATTGGAAGTGATAGATTTACCCTTGGTGAGAATTTGAGTCATCATCATCTATTTTATTCGGTGTGTTTTGCCCCATTGATTGCTTGCACAATAGCCTTGGCTTGACTCTTGTTGATACTTTTTGCTTCACATGCATGTTGGGAGATGATTTAGGCATTTTGTTATTATAAGCCTCTAGCCAAATGAGCCTACCTTGAATTAATTCCCTTGATAGCCCCTTTGAGCCTATGTTCCCCTTTCTTTGTTTTGAAGCTCATTACAAGCCTTAAGTGAAAAACCATGATCTCACCCTACCCTTAAGGAATTTTGGAGCTTTGGAATTGTTTTGGGAATAAGTGTGGGGGGTATGTTTCATTGGATGATATGTTTTTGTTGGCCATGCTTGATGATGTATTTTGTCCATGCTTGATGTATATACATATATTGCCTAATTGTTGCTTTATTTTTCAATTGCTTTCAATTGCTACTGTTCATGTTAAAAAAAATCAGAAAAAGAATGAAGTTGAATACATGAGGCCTTGGTTTGAAGACTTGGATTGGTTTGAGGACTTGGTTGACTTTGTTTTGGGTTTACTTTTTATGCTTAATTTTTAATTTTGGTTTTGGGGTTTACTACTTTTTCTTAGTTCTCACTTATTCCCCGTTGCTCCTCTATTCCTTTGGGTTTTAGTTACTTATCCCATACTTTCCTCTACCTTGTCCTTGGCCTCATTACAACCTTAAAAGACCTTTTGATCCTCATATGCATGTGTTTATGATGTGGTTGTCAATTTTAGAATCTTGCCAAGTCTATGTGGTGTTTGTTTTCATGGGTGCTCTGAGAGTAAACAGTAGCCTAGACACTTGAGAGATAGAGTGCATATCTTATGAGACTTTATCACTTTTCATTCTTGAGCTGATTGACTATCTTGCCATGTTTGAGATGCTTGGATGATTTTCATGACTATCTTGATTCATTAACTCTCTACGTGTTGGATGTATGTACTTCCTGCAACATGGTTAGTTCTGTTAGTGTTTAGCTCTACTGAGCTTTAAAAGATTGGCTAAGATTTTGTTAAAACATAAGCACTTAGACAATGAAGGAAAGCTGGAGTTGCTGCACATGATGTCCAACGTTATGTCAAGGAATAAGATCGGGCTGCACAATGTACAAGGCAAGATAAAATGGCAAATGAAGAATTGAAGTTGCAGGATCCACGATGTCGGATACAATGTCCTGACATCCTGCCCGAGAATACTGGAGTTGCTGTACAATGCAAGATAAAAGTCAAGTGCAGAAGTGAAGCTGCAGGATCCACGATGTCGGACACGATGTCCTGACATCCGGCCCGAAAATACTGGACATATAAATCTGTTATATCTTTAACAGATTATTGTGCAGTTAGCAAGAGATTAGAAGATCTATCTTTAGGAACGAATTAAAAGATCATTAAAGTTCGAATTTCAAAGTAGAAGAGTTCGTTCAGGGATTAAAGATTAAAGATTAAAGATTCAAACTAAAAGATCAAAAGTTATCTTTTAGTTCTTTAACTGCAGATTTTTCAGAAGAAGATAGATCTCCTCCAGCATCAAGGAGTTGCAGCCCAGAATCGTACACGGCTATATAATCATGGAGGCTGCACGAGTTCTGCACCAAGTCCGGGATTGAAGAGTTATTTTGTGAGTTTTGGGACTTGAGTGATTTGTGAGCCACCTTGATGGTACCCTAACATCAAGTGTTGGACCTATGTGTGTAGAGTTGATCTCTTGTGTCTAGAGTTGATCTCTAGTGTGTAGAGTTGATCTCTTTTGTTCAGAGTTGATCTCTGGTGTGTCTTTGACTTAATTGTAAACACGGGAGTGTGAGTGAGAGGGAGTGAGCAGAGGTTCTCATATCTAAGAGTGGCTCTTAGGTAGAGATCGCACGGGTAGTGGTTAGGTGAGAAGGTTGTAAACAGGGGCTGTTAGACCTTGAACTAACACTATTGAGAGTGGATTTCCTCCCTGGCTTGGTAGCCCCCAGATGTAGGTGAGGTTGCACCGAACTGGGTTAACAATTCTCTTGTGTTATTTACTTGTTTAATCTGTTCATACGGACACATATAAACTGCATGTTCTGAAGCGTGATGTCGTGACATCCTGTACGACATCTGTCCCCTGGTATCAGAATTTCAATTGGTATCAGAGCCAACACTCGAAATCACAGAGTGAGATCTGGGGAGATAAATTCTGATGAACATGGAGAAAGAAGGAGGACCAGTGAACAGACCACCAATCCTAGATGGAACCAACTATGAATACTGGAAAGCAAGGATGGTGGCCTTCCTCAAATCACTGGATAGCAGAACCTGGAAAGCTGTCATCAAAGGCTGGGAACATCCCAAGATGCTGGACACAGAAGGAAAGCCCACTGATGAATTGAAGCCAGAAGAAGACTGGACTAAAGAAGAAGACGAATTGGCACTTGGAAACTCCAAAGCTTTGAATGCTCTATTCAATGGAGTTGACAAGAATATCTTCAGACTAATCAACACTTGCACAGTGGCCAAAGATGCATGGGAGATCCTGAAAACCACTCATGAAGGAACCTCCAAAGTTAAGATGTCCAGATTGCAACTCTTGGCTACAAAATTCGAAAATCTGAAGATGAAGGAGGAAGAGTGTATTCATGACTTCCACATGAACATTCTTGAAATTGCCAATGCTTGCACTGCCTTGGGAGAGAGGATAACAGATGAAAAGCTGGTGAGAAAGATCCTCAGATCCTTGCCTAAGAGATTTGACATGAAAGTCACTGCAATAGAGGAGGCCCAAGACATTTGCAACATGAGAGTGGACGAACTCATTGGTTCCCTTCAAACCTTTGAGCTAGGACTCTCGGATGGGGCTGAAAAGAAGAGCAAGAACTTGGCGTTCGTGTCCAATGATGAAGGAGAAGAAGATGAGTATGACCTGGATACTGATGAAGGTCTGACTAAGGCAGTTGTGCTCCTTGGAAAGCAGTTCAACAAAGTGCTGAACAAAATGGACAAGAGGCAGAAACCACATGTCCAGAACATCCCTTTCGACATCAGGAAAGGCAGTAAATACCAGAAAAGATCAGATGTAAAGCCCAGTCACAGCAAAGGAATTCAATGCCATGGGTGTGAAGGCTATGGACACATCATAGCTGAATGTCCCACTCATCTCAAGAAGCAGAGGAAAGGACTTTCTGTATGTCGATCTGATACAGAGAGTGAACAGGAAAGTGACTCTGACAGAGATGTGAATGCACTCACTGGGAGATTTGAAACTGCTGAAGATTCAAGTGATACAGACAGTGAAATCACTTTTGATGAGCTTGCTACATCCTATAGAGAACTATGCTTCAAAAGTGAGAAGATTCTTCAGCAGGAAGCACAACTGAAGAAGATCATTGCAGATCTGGAGGCTGAAAAGGAGGCACATAAAGAGGAGATCTCTGAGCTCAAAGGAGAAGTCGGTTTTCTGAACTCTAAGCTGGAAAACATGACAAATTCAATAAAGATGCTGAATAAAGGCTCAGACACGCTTGATGAGGTGCTGCTGCTTGGAAAGAATGCTGGAAACCAGAGAGGACTTGGATTTAATCCTAAGTCTGCTGGCAGAACGACCATGACAGAATTTGTTCCTGCCAAAAACAGGACTGGAGCCACGATGTCACAACATCGGTCTCGACATCATGGAACGCAGCAGAAAAAGAGCAAAAGAAAGAAGTGGAGGTGTCACTACTGTGGCAAGTATGGTCACATAAAGCCCTTTTGCTATCATCTACATGGCCATCCACATCATGGAACTCAAAGTAGCAACAGCAGAAAGAAGATGATGTGGGTTCCAAAACACAAGATTGTCAGTCTTGTTGTTCATACTTCACTTAGAGCATCAGCTAAGGAAGATTGGTACCTAGATAGTGGCTGTTCCAGACACATGACAGGAGTTAAAGAATTCCTGGTGAACATTGAGCCCTGCTCCACTAGTTATGTGACATTTGGAGATGGCTCTAAAGGAAAGATCATTGGAATGGGAAAGCTAGTTCATGATGGACTTCCTAGTCTGAACAAAGTACTGCTGGTGAAGGGACTGACTGCAAACTTGATCAGCATCAGTCAGCTGTGTGATGAAGGATTCAATGTAAACTTCACTAAGTCAGAATGCTTGGTGACAAATGAGAAGAGTGAAGTTCTAATGAAGGGCAGCAGATCAAAGGACAATTGTTACCTATGGACACCCCAAGAAACCAGCTACTCCTCCACATGTCTATCCTCCAAAGAAGATGAAGTCAGAATATGGCATCAAAGATTTGGACATCTGCACTTAAGAGGCATGAAGAAAATCATTGACAAAGGTGCTGTTAGAGGCATCCCCAATCTGAAAATAGAAGAAGGCAGAATCTGTGGTGAATGTCAGATTGGAAAGCAAGTCAAGATGTCCCACCAGAAGCTTCAACATCAGACCACTTCCAGGGTGCTGGAACTACTTCACATGGATTTGATGGGGCCTATGCAGGTTGAAAGCCTTGGAGGAAAGAGGTATGCCTATGTTGTTGTGGATGATTTCTCCAGATTTACCTGGGTCAACTTTATCAGAGAGAAATTAGAAACCTTTGAAGTATTCAAGGAGTTGAGTCTAAGACTTCAAAGAGAAAAGGACTGTGTCATCAAGAGAATCAGGAGTGACCATGGCAGAGAATTTGAAAACAGCAGGTTCACTGAATTCTGCACATCTGAAGGCATCACTCATGAGTTCTCTGCAGCCATTACACCACAACAGAATGGCATAGTTGAGAGAAAAAACAGGACTTTGCAAGAGGCTGCTAGGGTCATGCTCCATGCCAAAGAACTTCCCTATAATCTCTGGGCTGAAGCCATGAACACAGCATGCTACATCCACAACAGAGTCACACTGAGAAGAGGGACTCCAACCACCCTGTATGAAATCTGGAAAGGGAGGAAGCCATCTGTCAAGCACTTCCACATCTTTGGAAGTCCATGTTACATCTTGGCAGATAGAGAGCAAAGGAGAAAGATGGATCCCAAGAGTGATGCAGGAATATTCCTGGGATACTCTACAAACAGCAGAGCATATAGAGTATTCAATTCCAGAACCAGAACAGTGATGGAATCCATCAATGTGGTTGTTGATGATCTGTCTCCAGCAAGAAAGAAGGATGTCGAAGAAGATGTCAGAACATCGGGAGACAATGTAGCAGATGCAGCTAAAAGTGGAGAAAATGCAGAAAACTCTGATCCTGCTACAGATGATTCAAACATCAACCAACCTGACAAGAGACCCTCCATTAGAATCCAGAAGATGCACCCCAAGGAGCTGATTATAGGAGATCCAAACAGAGGGGTCACTACAAGATCAAGGGAGGTTGAGATCGTCTCAAACTCATGCTTTGTCTCCAAAATTGAGCCCAAGAATGTGAAAGAGGCACTGACAGATGAGTTCTGGATCAATGCTATGCAAGAAGTCTATGTGGAGCAGCCAAGGGGATTTGTAGACCCAACTCATCCAGATCATGTATACAGGCTCAAGAAGGCTCTCTATGGATTGAAGCAAGCTCCAAGAGCTTGGTATGAAAGGCTGACAGAGTTCCTTACTCAGCAAGGGTATAGGAAGGGAGGAATTGACAAGACTCTCTTTGTCAAACAAGATGCTGAAAACTTGATGATTGCACAGATATATGTTGATGACATTGTGTTTGGAGGGATGTCGAATGAGATGCTTCGACATTTTGTTCAACAGATGCAATCTGAATTTGAGATGAGTCTTGTTGGAGAGGTGACTTATTTTCTGGGACTCCAAGTGAAGCAGATGGAAGACTCCATATTCCTCTCACAGAGCAAGTATGCAAAGAACATGGTCAAGAAGTTTGGAATGGAGAATGCCAGTCATAAAAGAACACCTGCACCAACTCACTTGAAGCTGTCAAAGGATGAAGCAGGCACCAGTGTAGATCAAAGTCTGTACAGAAGCATGATAGGGAGCTTACTATATTTAACAGCTAGCAGACCCGACATCACCTATGCAGTAGGTGTTTGTTCAAGATATCAAGCCAATCCCAAGATAAGTCACTTGAATCAAGTAAAGAGAATTCTGAAATATGTAAATGGCACCAGTGACTATGGGATTATGTACTGTCATTGTTCAGATTCAATGCTGGTTGGGTATTGTGATGCTGATTGGGCTGGAAGTGCAGATGACAGAAAAAGCACTTCTGGTGGATGCTTCTATCTGGGCAACAACCTTATTTCATGGTTCAGCAAGAAGCAGAACTGTGTGTCCCTATCTACTGCAGAAGCCGAGTATATTGCAGCAGGAAGCAGCTGTTCACAGCTAGTTTGGATGAAGCAGATGCTGAAGGAGTACAATGTCGAACAAGATGTCATGACATTGTACTGTGACAACATGAGTGCTATCAATATTTCTAAAAATCCTGTTCAACACAGCAGAACCAAGCACATTGACATTAGACATCACTATATCAGAGATCTTGTTGATGATAAAGTGATCACACTGAAGCATGTTGACACTGAGGAACAAATAGCAGATATTTTCACAAAGGCTTTGGATGCAAATCAGTTTGAAAAACTGAGGGGCAAGCTGGGCATTTGTCTGCTAGAGGAATTATAGCAGCTACTGCAATCTGAACGTGCCCAAACGAATCACTTAACATTAATAGCACGTTCACTACAAAGCAAATTCGACCGTTGCTTCACACGCCCCTCTACATTCTTCATTCAAATTTATATCTGCTTGGCATTCGTGTTTTTACCAGCATTTCCCAATAGCCTTCTGAGATTTACGAAATCATTCCAAACGCTCTGCTTTTCAATGGCTACCTCACCAAAAGAAATTTCAGCTTCTGGTTCACCCTCTGTATCATCATCTCCGCACCAGGAACAACCAGAATTCAACATCCAACCCATACAAATAATTCCTGGTCAAGCTTCAGTCCCTGAGAAACTGGTTCCCAGAAGACAACAGGGAGTGAAGATTGCTGAAAACCCTAGCCTTGCAACAAGTCCTAGGGAAGTAGACACGGAGATGGACAAGAAAATCCGCGGTATTGTGAGTAGCATTCTGAAGGATGCTTCTGTGCCTGATGCTGAGAAAGATGTTCCAACATCTTCCACCCCAAATGTTTCTGTGCCTGATGTCAACAAAGATGTTCCAACATCTTCCGGCCCAAATGATGAAGTACTCTCTTCCCCCAGCAAAGAGAGATCAACAGAGGAAGATGATCAAGCCGCAGAGGAGACCCCTGCACCAAGGGCACCAGAACCTGCTCCAGGTGATCTCATTGACTTAGAAGAAGTCGAATCTGATGAAGAACCCATTGCCAACAGGTTGGCACCTGGCATTGCGGAAAGACTTCAAAACAGAAAGGGAAAAACCCCCCTTAAGAGGTCTGGAAGAATCAAGACTATGGCCCAGAAGAAGAGTACTCCAATCACTCCTGCCACATCCAGAAGAAGCAAGGTTGCTATCCCCTCCAAGAAAAGGAAAGAAATTTCCTCATCCGATTCTGATGATGATGTCGAACTAGATGTCTCGACATCTAAGAGGGCCAAGAAATCTGGAAGAAAGGTGCCTGGTAATGTCCCTGATGCCCCATTGGACAACATCTCATTCCACTCCATTGGCAATGCAGAAAGGTGGAAATTTGTGTATCAACGCAGACTTGCGGTTGAAAGAGAACTGGGAAGAAATGCCTTGGATTGCAAGGAGACCATGGAACTCATCAAGGCTGCTGGACTACTGAAGACAGTCACCAAATTGGGAGACTGTTATGAAGGCCTAGTCAGGGAATTTATTGTCAACATTCCCTCTGACATAACTAACAGAAAGAGTGATGAGTATCAAAAGGTGTTTGTCAGAGGAAAGTGTGTTAGATTCTCCCCTGCTGTGATTAACAAGTACCTGGGCAGACCTACTGATGGAGTGATAGATATTGATGTTTCTGAGCATCAAATTGCCAAGGAAATCACTGCCAAACGAGTCCAGCATTGGCCAAAGAAAGGGAAGCTTTCAGCAGGGAAGCTAAGTGTGAAGTATGCAATTCTGCACAGGATTGGAGCTGCAAACTGGGTTCCCACCAATCATACTTCCACTGTTGCCACAGGTTTGGGTAAATTTCTGTATGCTGTTGGAACCAAGTCCAAATTTAATTTTGGAAACTATATTTTTGATCAAACTGTTAAGCATTCAGAATCATTTGCTGTCAAATTACCCATTGCCTTCCCTACTGTGTTGTGTGGCATTATGTTGAGTCAGCATCCCAATATGTTAAACTACACTGACTCTGTGATGAAAAGAGAATCTCCTCTATCCCTGCACTATAAACTGTTTGAGGGGACACATGTCCCAGACATTGTCTCGACATCAGGGAAAGCTGCTGCTTCAGGTGCTGTGTCCAAGGATGCCTTGATTGCAGAACTCAAGGACACATGCAAGGTGCTGGAAGCAACCATCAAAGCCAACACAGAGAAGAAGATGGAGCTGGAACGGCTGATCAAAAGGCTCTCAGAAAGTGGCATTGATGGTGAAGCAGCTGAGGAAGATGGTGAAGCAGCTGAAGTAGAAGAAGAAGCTGCCGAAGAAGAGGAAGAAGCAGCCGAGGAAGAAGAAGAAGCTGCTGAGGAAGAGGAAGATGCAGCAGAAGAGACAGAATCAGATGATGATTCTGAAGCCACCCCATGATCATCAGACCTTTATGTTTGCTTTTACTGTTATTAGTTAAAGGGGCATGTCTCTTTGAACAATTGTTTACTATGGGTCTGTAATATTTGCACATTAATTTCATGCATCCTACTTTTGCCAAATTTATGTCTAAAAAGGGGGAGTAATAGTATTATGCTTGCTATTATGCATGATTATGTTGAATGTATGATGTATGGCAGTAGGATAGTAGGATACGATGTATGCATGATTCATGATCTTGAGGATACGGTGCTGCTGATGATGACTGATGGAAGCTACTAGAAGATGCTGCAGTAAGGGGGAGACTGCTGTTGATGATGACTGTTGTAAGCTACTAGAAGATGCTGCAGTAAGAGCATGAAGACAGGGGGAGCAGATAGCGGATGTCACATGAGATGTCTCGACATCCTGGAAAAGACTAGTAGCTGATAGAAGATGCTGCAGTAAGAGCATGGAGACAGGGGGAGCAGAAGCAGAAAGCTGATGTCACGAGAGATGTCTTGACATCCTGGAGAAGACTTGTAGATTTGCAACTTGAAGAATTTCCGCTGTGCTTGATTACTCTGATAATGGAAGTTGCTGATCCCACTTGCATAACTGCTCGTACCTGCTCAGGAAGTGTCTAAGTATGTTTTAGACAAAATTTGCCAAAGGGGGAGATTGTTAGTGTTTAGCTCTACTGAGCTTTAAAAGATTGGCTAAGATTTTGTTAAAACATAAGCACTTAGACAATGAAGGAAAGCTGGAGTTGCTGCACATGATGTCCAACGTTATGTCAAGGAATAAGATCGGGCTGCACAATGTACAAGGCAAGATAAAATGGCAAATGAAGAATTGAAGTTGCAGGATCCACGATGTCGGATACAATGTCCTGACATCCTGCCCGAGAATACTGGAGTTGCTGTACAATGCAAGATAAAAGTCAAGTGCAGAAGTGAAGCTGCAGGATCCACGATGTCGGACACGATGTCCTGACATCCGGCCCGAAAATACTGGACATATAAATCTGTTATATCTTTAACAGATTATTGTGCAGTTAGCAAGAGATTAGAAGATCTATCTTTAGGAACGAATTAAAAGATCATTAAAGTTCGAATTTCAAAGTAGAAGAGTTCGTTCAGGGATTAAAGATTAAAGATTAAAGATTCAAACTAAAAGATCAAAAGTTATCTTTTAGTTCTTTAACTGCAGATTTTTCAGAAGAAGATAGATCTCCTCCAGCATCAAGGAGTTGCAGCCCAGAATCGTACACGGCTATATAATCATGGAGGCTGCACGAGTTCTGCACCAAGTCCGGGATTGAAGAGTTATTTTGTGAGTTTTGGGACTTGAGTGATTTGTGAGCCACCTTGATGGTACCCTAACATCAAGTGTTGGACCTATGTGTGTAGAGTTGATCTCTTGTGTCTAGAGTTGATCTCTAGTGTGTAGAGTTGATCTCTTTTGTTCAGAGTTGATCTCTGGTGTGTCTTTGACTTAATTGTAAACACGGGAGTGTGAGTGAGAGGGAGTGAGCAGAGGTTCTCATATCTAAGAGTGGCTCTTAGGTAGAGATCGCACGGGTAGTGGTTAGGTGAGAAGGTTGTAAACAGGGGCTGTTAGACCTTGAACTAACACTATTGAGAGTGGATTTCCTCCCTGGCTTGGTAGCCCCCAGATGTAGGTGAGGTTGCACCGAACTGGGTTAACAATTCTCTTGTGTTATTTACTTATTTAATCTGTTCATACGGACACATATAAACTGCATGTTCTGAAGCGTGATGTCGTGACATCCTGTACGACATCTGTCCCCTGGTATCAGAATTTCAATATGTAATTGTTTTTGTGTTTGTTTGTTTCTCTTTAATGTCTCTGGATTTGTTCCTTGCTTTGCCTTTTGATTTTGCCCAGGAGTGCAAAAGGCTAAGTGTGGGGGGATTTGATGTGTCATTATTTTCTCCTATTTCTTAACCCTTTTTGTCACCATTTTAATTACTGATTAGCCTTAATTGTCAAATTAATTATGCAGTTTTATCATTTAGGTCTACTTGACTAATTTTGTGTTTTTAATTTAACTTCAGGAGAATTATAAGCAATTGGGCTTGAATCCGGAATTGGGCTTGGACTTGAAGAAAGCAGACAATTTTATTTTATCGAATTTT
This sequence comes from Glycine max, assembly GCF_000004515.6. Lineage (NCBI taxonomy): Eukaryota > Viridiplantae > Streptophyta > Magnoliopsida > Fabales > Fabaceae > Glycine > Glycine max. The sequence goes on from NC_038246.2 coordinate 27,176,765, forward strand.
ATCTTATCCAGATTTTATTTCATCTAGATTTTATTTCGTCCAGATTTTATTTCATCCAATCTTATCTTTCTTGTCCAGATTTTATTCTATTTCGTTTATGGGCTTGGACTTAAAATAGATTTGTAAGCTTTGGGGCTGAGGACCTATATAACAGCACCAAGGTTTTAGTTTAGCAGTTTTTATTCAGAGAGGAGAATAATTTTAGGGTTTTGCAATTCCAGTTTTTATTATTGTTCATGCACACTGTTCACGTAGAATAAAATTCATTTTCTGCAATTTCGTTTCTACTTCAATCTACAATTTTGTTTTCTGCTGATTAATGGAAGGCTAAGTCTCCAGCGTTGTTTTCTCTTGAGGATTAAGCATAGCTCTCTTTGAGGTTTTGTTATTACTATTGAATTCTGATCAGTTTTTCCACTTCATCAATTACTCTGTATTTGTTACTATTAATCCATGCATGCTTAGTGCTTGATTAATTGTCTATGCGCTTAACTTACGTTCATGCTTAATGATCAGTTTCGTTCATGATTAATTGGTGTATGTGTTGCTTAATCACATAATGGAAGCCTTATGTTAATTTTCGCTTAATAATTTAATTTAGGATTGGATTAAGTGGTTGAACTGATTAAGGATAAATTCTCGTAACCTAGGATAAGAGACTTGCTTGTGAATCAAGGGGAAACAACATGTTTTAATTCTATTATTTTCTAATTCAAATTTGCTTGTTGTTTAATTTACAAAAACAAACAACCCCCCCCCCCCCAATTCGTTACTATTTTATTACTATCTGTTATGAACGTTTGGTTGATCATTGCTCATTGGGAGACGACCTAGGATCAATTCCTAGATACTGCATTTTTAATGTTTATTTGATTCGGGTACGGCCTTGATCAGTTACACTACTTTGTTGGTGTCCAAAATGGATCCCGTCAAGTACATCTTTGAAAAGCCCACTCTTACTGAGAGAATAGCTCAAAGGCAGGTCTTGTTGTCAGAATTCAATATCATCTATGTTACTCAAAAGGCAATAAAAGGGAGTGCCTTGGCAGATTATCTAGCTTAGCAACCCTTAAACGATTATTACCGTATGCATCCAGAATTCCCTAACGAGGATATTATGGCCATGTTTGAGGAGGAGGTTGAAGATAAAGACAGAGATAAGTGGGTTGTGTGGTTTGACGGTGCGTCTAATGCACTAGGTCATGGAATTGGGGCGGTGTTGGTTTCACTGAACAAACAATGTTTGCCTTTCACGGTTAGATTTTGTTTCGACTGCACAAACAATATGGCAGAGTACGAGGCATGCGCTCTAGGGATTCGAGCGGTGTAACGACCCGCCTCATCGCTACGATATCAACACTCTAATACCCGATAATTTTAATTTTTATAAAAAGAACTCCCTTAATTTGCTTATGAAAATAGAAGTAATTTGGTCACAACATAAATTCATCCAACAACATGTCATTACTTAAGTGAATATCCATAATTATATAGAAACAATAACTCGGTACACGTCATACACATAACGAAAATTAAATTAAATCTGTTCATAAGTATAATTAAAATCCAAGTTTTACATATTTAACTCAACAAAATAAAACTTGAAAACCAACTATCGAGAAGTCAATTACAAAACACAACTCTCTCCCAAAATAATGCCAACGTCATCATGTCGGCTTGGCGGCTCCTCACCAGAATCATACTCCCTGCACCCTATTGCTATCATTCTGCTCCCACGAACAATGTTCGTGATCATCACAGGTATCAACCACACGATGCAAAATTGCAAGGGTGAGTTCATTATAAAAAGAACCAATACCAATCCCAAATAATTACAATTAGCAAGGAACATAGGCAAACATGATGAGCATACACAACATTCATTATTCAACACTCATATCCAACAAATATTCATCATCCACATCCAACAATTACTCATCATTCATCCATGGACCCAATCAAGACTGTACAGAATGATGCATGCACCTGACTCAACACTCAGATGCAATGTGGTACGTACCAACAACAACCAAACCTCAAGAAATAGCCTAAGTGTGTCCGCTCGACACTCTCACTTAGGGAATTGTGTTGAGTTCGTCAGGACCACCCGGTTGTGCACGTAACAACCCCTCTCCCATAGGTGATCAGCCTGGGAGCCCAAAGGTGTTCCCTACCAGGTGACAAGCCCCCTCAGTACAAAGTACACTTGGCCACAGTTACTCTATTTCCTATGTTGTATGAGCTATGATCACGGTCAAAAGTAAGTGCCAAAGACCATGGACCAATTAATGCGCCTAAGCATCCCCTCAGAAATGCTTAGATTCTTCAACCACGCTAGTTACCCACGTCTGGGCCATCCAACAAGGTCAGTGCACTTTACCCCCCATGACATACACTCCATACGACGTATGAACGTGGCCAAAAGCTAGTGCCAAAGACCCTGGAAGGTCAGTGCACAGTGCCCCCCACGAACATACACAACATCCAACGTATGAACGTGGCCAAAAGCTAGTGCCAAAAACCCTGGAAGGTCAGTGCACAGTGCCCCCCACGAACATACACAACATGCACATGCCAATGCATTTCCAACAACAATCAACATTCCATTTCCATGTCATTCTCAACACAAATATCATCTCGTCTCAATGACGTTATCAACAACAATAGCAACCTCATTTCTTATTCACATAATCATCAATAATAACAATCATGTTGACATGGTCTTTATTAACAATGTCATCTCATATCAATATCATCATCATCATCACATATCAATTAAAAATCCTCAATAGCGACATCAACAACAAATTGCATTTCGCACATATATATATTTCTTTCATGCCTGAGATTCACACTCATAGGTCTTCAAACAACACAAATCCAACAAACACAACAATATCATTCATCACAATACACACACACACATATATATAGCATCTCATTCGTCAAAACATAGGTTCTTCTGAAAAACCAGCATGCATATCAATAACAATTTTATCGCATCCCATTAGTTAAAACATAATTTTCTTGAAAGAAAAATCAGCATGCAACAGGGACAGGCAGATATCCTCATAGCTAGGTTCCCTGACCCTAACTATGGTATTAAAACGGTAAATTTTATAATAAACTCCCTTCACCTATTGTGAGCTACCCGTGGGTTCCTCGTCGCGTCACTTGGAGATTTCTTCTTCGTCCTTGCTCGTCGGTTCCACGCAAGCCTCTACCATGCCAAAACGAAGGAGACTTAATATGGATTTCAGAAAACAAAGCTAATAACAATGCTCTGGGTCAAACACCCACGTCACTACATAAGAGCGCTGACAGCATTTCGGGTTTAACAAAGGGATATCATTGGGAAATTCCGGCCACGCCAATGTGGCCAGGGTTCTATGTAGGTTATGAAAATAACATGCATTTCATGAAAGGATAACTTTTACAAAGTCTCTTTGCTCTAGGGTTTTTTAGAGGAAATGTAAAACATGCAATGGTGGTTCCAAAGTCAGAAAAGATGCAAAGACAAGTTGAAACTAACAAGAAACAAGCATAGAACCATGGTTACCTCGAAGGAAAATGAAAGGTCAGATTAAGGTTTTGTTCTCTACCGAAATCGCAAGGCAAGTTGGAAGATTCTGTTTCGGTTGAAGGGTTCCTCTCGGTGTAGGGTTTCAACGGAGAACAACGACGGTTTGTGGTGGCTAATGGTGGTTGTGGGTGATGGAGAAAGTGCTTGGGACGTTAGAAATGGTTTTGGAAGAAAGAAAGGAGAAGAAATGGCATTTTTCCTAAGCTACACGAAAGCAAAGGCTGAAACACTCAAATGAGAAATGCTCTCGGGAATGGAAGCTTCGCACACACTCCAGACATCTTCTCAAAGATCCCAACGATCAGATCATGGACAAGTGTCTTGTGAAGCTCTAGACCAAATTTGGAGATGATATAACGATTAACAAAGGTTGTGCAGTGTTTTTACCGAGGCAGCTTCATGTAGCTTCCTCAAGAAGCTTCATTAAGAGGCTTCCTCAAGAAGCTTCCTCGTGGCTTCTTTGAGAAGTTTTCTCAAGAGGCTTCTTTGAGAAGCTAGATCCTTATCTACCCACACCTCTCTATTAACTAAATTAACCTCTTTGAAAATATTTACAGATAAAAATAACACAACGAATATAATCAAACATCAAACATAATTATTAATAATATATAGATATATATCAGGGTGTTACAAGCGGCAATCGACTTTAGGGTCAAGTTGCTCAAAGTATACGGGGACTCGGTGTTGGAAATTCATCAGTTGAAAGGTGAATAGGAGACCAGAGACCACAAGATGGTGCCTTACCAGGCTTACATCAGGGAATTGATGGAACTCTTTGATGACATATCATTTCATCACATTCCTAAAGAGGAAAACCAGATGACTGACGCCCTTGCCGCTCTATCGTCCATGTTCAAAGTAAGCCCTCACGGGGATTTTCCATGCATCGACATCAAATGTCGTGTTGAGCTTGCACACTGTTGTTTGATAGAAGAACATGAGGATGGTAAACCTTGGTACTTCGATATCAAACGATACATTAAGGACAAGGAATACCCACCTGAGGCCTTTGACAACGACAAGAGGACATTACGGAGGTTGGCAGCCAGTTTCCTCTTGGGTGGGAATGTCTTATATAAAAGAAACCATGATATGGTGTTGCTTCAATGTGTGAATACAAAAGAGGCCGAACAGACACGCCATGGCCCGAAAGATTCTGAGGGCAGGATATTACTGGCTCTCTATGGAGAATGATTGTTGTGTTCACGTAAGGAAATGCCATAAATGCCAGACCTTCACTGATAATGTTAATGCTCCACCTGTATCGTTGAATGTGTTGGCAGCACCGTGGTCATTCTCAATGTGGGGCATAGACGTGGTTGGGGCTATCGAACCCAAGGCTTCAAATGGGCATCACTTCATCTTAGTCGTCATTGATTACTTCACCAAATGGGTGGAAGTAGCCTCATATGCTAACGTGACTAGGAATGTGGTGATCAGATTCATTAAGAAGGAAATAATTTGTAGATATGGGTTGCCCAGGAAGATCATCATCGATAATGCCACCAATTTAAACAACAAGATGATGAAGGAAATATGTGAGGATTTAAAAATCCAACACCATAATTCAACACCTTATCGACCCAAAATGAATGGGCCAGTTGAGGCCGCCAATAAGAACATCAAGAAGGTCATTCAGAAGATGACCATATCATACAAGGATTGGCACGAGATGCTACCCTTCGCATTGCATGGTTATTGGACTTTTGTACGCACATCTACTGGGGCAACCCCATCCTCTTTGGTGTATGGGATGGAAGTTGTGCTTCCGTTTGAGGTAGAGATTCCTTCTTTGAGAATTCTAGCAGAGTCGGGATTGGAAGAAGTAGAATGGGCCCAGGCACGTTTTGGCCAATTAAATCTTATTGAGGGAAAGAGATTGGCTGCCATGAGCCATAGGCGACTATACCGAAGCATAGTGAAAAGTGCTTTTGACAAAAGAGTGTGCCCGCGTAAGTTCAATGAAGGGGACCTTGTTCTGAAGAAGGTATTGTAGGTTCAGAAGGATTACCGAGGGAAATGGGCCCCAAACTATGAAGGATCATTTATGGTGAAGAAGGCTTTCTCAGGAAGAGCATTGTTGCTCATGAATATGGATGATGAAGAGTTGCCTTCGCTTGTGAATTCTGATGTCATCAAGCGATAATTTGCATGATACTTGGGGCAATTCAAAGACTAAATGTTTGGGCTTCCTCAAGGACTCATTAGGATCTCCACGTCTTAGGCTATCTTTGTAAACAATAATTGCAACGTTAATAAATATAGATTAATGATTTGTATCTCTCCCTCTAGTGTTGTGTCCTTTGCAATTTTTTATTATCATTGGGCATGAATGTACACTCTCGTTTACAGCACTGGGATTTCCAGCATTGATCACAGGTCTCTGCCAATTCTACGAGGTACAGATTGCGTCGACAAAGCTTATCTGACCTCTCATTAACAGGTCCTTCATTGAGAAATATTGCATGCCAATGCAAGCATAGCAGTCAGGGCAGGGCCAACAGCAGGAGTCGACCGCAGATGCACCACCACTGCCTCCACATCAGCCACCATCTCTAGAGTCCATCTCAGCTCACATGCAGAGGATGGAGCTCCAGATGCACGCATACATGCATCATTTGGTTGATCAATAGGCAGTTGATGTGCCATCATTTTCTTCTATTTTCTAAACCCTTTTTGCACCATTTTAATTACTGATTGGTCTTAATTGTCAATTAATTAGGCAGTTTTATTATTTGGGCTCATTTAGCTAATTTGATGTTTTTAATCTAATTTCAGGAATTAATGAAACATTGGGCTTAATCCGAATTTTGGTTGTGGACTTGAAGAGGGCAAATAAAGCAGCGCTTACCTTAGTTAATTTCTAATTAGGAAATTTCGCAATTTTATTTTATGTGGTTCAGTGTTTATTTCGTTTTGGGCCAGAGTATTGTAGTAGGGCCCAGTGACTTTGAGTGACTCTTTTTAAATAGCAGCCTTGGGATTCATGCAGGGCATTCTGTTAGACTATTATTCAGAGCTTAGGGTTTATGGTTTTGAAGTTTTTCTGTTCTAATGCTACTGTTTCATTCTTAATGCAATTTTCGATTTCCTGCTTCTAATTACAATTTTGTTCTTGTTTCTTCTTCTATTCTCATTTAGGTTTCTGTTTTCATTTTCGTTTCTGTCTCATTTACGTTTCTGTTTATTTACGTTTCTGCTTCATGTTTCATTTACGTTTTCTGTCTGAATCTATGGAAGGCTAATTATTCTGGTGTTGTTTCCTTCTGAGGAAGAAGTCCAACTCTCTTTGAGGTTTCGTTTATAATGTGGTTCCCTGGCAGTTTTCCCTTCACCAGTTAACCCAAATTTGTGAACATTAATCAGTGCACGTTTCGTGTTCGATTAATTGCCTCTGAGCCTAACTTGCGTTCATGCTTAATGGACGAAGGGCTAACTGGTGTATGTGGTGCCTAATCACGTATTGACAACCCTAGGTTGATTTTCGCTTAGTAAATTGAAATAGGGTTGGATTAAGTGGTTAACTGTTAGGGACGAATTCTCCATAACCCAAGATAAGAGAATGGCTTCTGAATCAGAGAAAACAACTCATTTTTAATATCATTAGTTTCGTATTCCAGTTTACTTGTTCTGCTCCTTAAATCACAAAACAAACAACCCCCCCCCCCAATCGTTACTGTTACTGTAAGTATATTATGAACAATTGGTTTATCATTGCTCGTTGGGAAACGACCTAGGATCACTTCCTAGTTACTGCATTTTCATGTTTATTTGATTCGGGTACGGCCTCGATCAGCAGCCAACCATAGGGCCAGATGTAGTTGAATGACAGTTTCTATCAGTATACACTGCACCAGCATCACCAAGACCCTAACCCTTACCCGTGGTCTACTCCCGAGTAGTTTAGAGCTACTGTCGCATGGCCTGGGGATAGGCACAATTTTCAAGAGGAGGCGAGTCCTGTAGATGCTCATGGAGCTTCCCAAGGGGATGAAGGCGGAGCTGAGGATGATGGAGACATGACAGATTTGCTTGATTTCTTCATTGGAGGAGACTAAGCTCCCCGACCGTGATCTTCTAAATTTGTGAACTTGTCTTTATCTTATTTATTGTTCTTAGTATTTTGTTATGTTATTTGTTATGATGATTGTTTGAAAAAAAAAACTTACGCGTGGTTTGTTTTTTTTATTGTTATTTTTGCATGCACTTTGATTTTTGGTGGTGTAGTCTTGGGTCATAATTTTGTCCAGGATTCAAACCTTTTTCCTAATCTAACGTGCTTTTGAAAGAAACAACCACCAATACCCTTCGAAAATTTTGTAGATCAAAATGCAACAAAAAGGGTTTATGAAAAAAAATGTGTATCTTGAGGATGAGAATAATAAAGGACTTTCCCGAATACCAAAATGGACTCAGATGTTTTGCATGAACTTGATAAAAAAAAAACAATTGTTGAAACACTGATTTGATCTGAATGTGGAAACAGGCCCTAAGCTTTAGTGACAATGTGACCACAAATTTTATATTGAGTGTCCGCATGGATATGTTCTACAATTGGTTTTGCATGAAATTTTAACTGTCATAACATATGATTCATGGAAATGATCTAGGCATTCTTTCTTTCTAAGCCATGGGCCAAACAACTGTCCCAATATACATTATTTTTTGCCATTTGCAAGCCCTTTGAGCTAGACACTTGATTTTTTATCAAAACACTAGCCTAGGATGAAAGTTTCCTACCTTACCTTAGGATAGGAGAGCATGGGTGTTTTCAAGGGAGATTTCTATCATTTTTTAGGCTAGTCGTGAATTTTTGAAGGAAGTTAGATATTTATCAAAAAGAAAGAAAAAATCAATCCAAAATGGAAAAGAGCAAAAAAGGAAAATAGAAAAGAAAATCAAGTTCTTTGGAATAAACAAGTATTTGAACCATGTACACAGTTGTTGTAAAAAGTAAAAAGGAAGAAAAAATAATAGTAACTTGGTCAAGACATGAAGGGATAGGAAATGATCGCCCATTTAAGTTACTAGCCAGAGCTTTATGCCTGTTCTCCTACTCACACACACAAAAAAAAAGACCAAAGCAACCAAAGCCAAAATTTCCTACAAGTCCAACCTTAAAAAGACCTATTGATCCATGATGATTATGTGCATTATCCTTGATTTGATGGAAAATGACTTGCAAAATCAATTTATGACATATCTATGATTTGGAATTGAGATGAAACACTTGCCTATGTGAGATTTTATACACCTTTGAGTGGTTTTCCTCTATTTAATTGAATTCAATGTTTCTTCTAATGTTTCTTTAGAAACGAAATGCAAAATGTCTTAATCTCATTCTTGGTTATGAGAAATTCTATCTTTGTACTTTCATCCCTCGCTTGTTGCATTATATTTGGAAAAAAAATGTGTGTTGTTCTTATCGGTTTAGGGGTTTGATTTCATTACCAAGCGTGTTCGCATTTAGTGAAAGTTTTCAGAGACTTTAATGTCTTCTGTCTTTTACATTTTCAAAGACTTCAATGTCTTCTGTCTTTTACATTTCAGAGACTTCAATGTCTTCTGTCTTTTACATTTCAGAGACTTCAATGTCATCTGTCTTTTACATTTTCAAAGACTTCAATGTCTTCAGTCTTTTACATTTCCAAAGACTTCAATGTCTTCAGTCTTTTACATTTCCAAAGACTTTAACGTCTTCTATCTTTTACATTTTCAAAGACTTCAATAACTTCAGTCTTTTACTTTTCCAAAGACTTCAATGTCTTCAGTCTTTTACATTTCCAAAGACTTCAATGTCTTCAGTCTTTTACTTTTCCAAAACTTCAATGTCTTCAGTCTTTTACATTTCCAAAGACTTCAATGTCTTCAATCTTTTACAAGAATATGACGTCTTTTGCTTGATGCTTTCAATACTTCCATGTCAATGCCCGTTTGCTTTTTTTATAGGTTTCACTTCCTTAGTTTTCTCTGGCGTCCGATCGAATAGCAAGATCACTCAAATGAAATTAGTGTCCTTATCTTTACTTACCTTTTCATTTTCAATAAAAGATAAGTAAAGATGGACAACTGTCAGACCTTAATTTCGTTCGGGGACTACCGTTCGTTGATATTTTGATTCTTACTAGTCGAATTATGGTGTTTGACACCAGTTACAGTGTGAAGCAAGGAATCACTCATTGTTTTGATCAAGAAAACAAAAAGATACCAAGGAAGGGGGCAAAAGGGTATTTTTTGGATTTTCTAGATCCTAGCTCGCCCAGGCTAGCATCTGGCTCGCCTGAGCCATGAAATAGCTTGCCTAGGCTAGCATCTAGCTCGCCTGAGCCATGAAATTGCTTCATACCTAAGAAACCAGCTCGCTTGGGCGAGCTCATTCCTTCAGGGCTAAGCATTAGCTCGTCTGGGCGAGCTCCAGCTCACCTGAGCGAGCTTCAACCGCCCCAAAATCTGAATCGCGACCGTGATCATTCCCTACGTCGTTTTCTTGTTTTGTGTTCTTCGTGCAACAGTCGGTTAGTTTTGTTTTTAAGGATTGAATGTGATCTATGTACCCTTAGGGGTCCCCTATGTTATTATGTGCATATTCATCTTCTCCATCTATCATCGGTAATCTCATTTTTTTTTTTGTAAAGTTTAATCTTAATTGATCACTAGTGCCGTAAAGTTGTCTTTAAAGAGTTTGAAAGCTAATAAACAAAATCAAAATAAAACCAACTCATAACTAAACTTCTATCCATCAAAAAGTCACTTGAGATCGTTTCCCAACGCCTTAACGATCTTTTTGTTTGTAATTAAAATAAATTCTTCAAAAGCATAAAACCAACTCAACACACAAACTTTCTCACTTTAAAGAACTAAGTAAGTCTGAATTCCTCATCGCACTTGAGGATACGTAGGAGCAATTGTCGACCCCAAAAAGTAAAAAAAATATAAGAAGGGAAAATAAATAATTTTGAAATCACGTTGCGCACACTCGATTAAAGGTTATTGTACTTTGTGATGGACACGTTGGGTGTTAACACTTTCCTCATGCGTAAACAACTCTCCAACTCTTATTTTCAAAATTCGCAGACCTCTTTTTTATTTTTTTCTAACATTTTCCTTAAATAAATATTGGTGGCGACTTCAACGCGTTTTCTTTTTAGAAGACGCCCTTCTTGCTTTTTCACCTGCACGCCCGTAGCAAGATAGGTTGCGACAACCCTTAAAACCTACTCTAACCTTAATGAAGCTTCTTAAATGAGTTCACCTATTTGTTTTTTTTTTTTTTTTGCATCAATTTTTTTTATATAAAAAATACCCGTATTAGTGTGGGGTAGTATTTTGATGAGAGAATAGTCGTGTAAAGCAAACAAAAATTCTGCTCGATTTAACAGAACAAGCCAAAGTGGCAGCGTGGAGGTTTCGTTGGAGCGCGTATGGTCCACGCGCAAGTAACCAGAAACATAAAATAAAGAGAAGAACCCGCTCCAACTGTTTTAAGTCGCTCACTTGGTTGCTGCAATTTGTATGGTCTGAAAGAGCCCAATGGCTACCGCGAAGATAGGACTCGGAGTTGGTCCCGTCCCAACAACCACTCACCGAGTCACCGCCGTCGCCGCTTCTTCCTCCGCCGCATTCTCCCCGCCGCCGCACCGCCTCTTCTTCCTCAACTCGAGCCGGCCGCCCCTCCGACCTCGCCCCCTCCCCCTCCGCGTCGCCGCCGCGTCCTCCTCCCCCTCCGTCGCCGCGCCAGGTCTCGCTCGCCGCAACTACTATTCCTTTCGATGAATGTGACTGTAATCTCAGCGCGGCGAATTCAATGCCCGATTTGTTTCGTTTTGTTTTGTTATTTTAGTTTTTCGATTAAACTTTGCTGTGTGTGGAGTTTTTTTTCTCGGAGAAAACGAGGTTTTGTTGTTTTGTTTCGAATTGTGAGGCTCTATGCTTGGATTGAAGTTTGGAAAGTAATTCTGCGCGTTTCAATGGGCAATGAATGACGGATTTCAATGCACCAAATGAAGAAAGAAGGAAAAAAATTTGTCGCTCTTAGAGTAAAAATACTTTTCGGCTCTTCCGACTTTAATCCCTGCATGCACTGAGTTGGTTTTGGAGCATTGGTTGTTGATGAATGAAAGTCTCGCATTGTTAAGGTTTTGCTGAGTGATGGCCTGTGCGGTTTGGATTTAAGCTGTGAGATATTTGATGTGGAATTGAATTATAAGGTAAGGGAAACGTGTGGTTAGAATTGGGTGATGGGAAAAATGGTGGGTGGTAGTTACAGGGTTTGATAATTTGTGCTTCATTGTTGAGAACAGGTATTTGAGATAGAAACGTCAAGCACTTGGAGTTTGGAAGGTTGTTTTGGAATTTTATAGTGAAAAAGCTTGAATTGCGTGATTGTTGAATACTTGCGTGGCTTGTGTTTGTGGCCAGCATAATTATGTTTTATTATTAATAATCTTTTTCGGTTATTTGGTTTAGAGTAAATAATGTATACACTGATAGTGTAAAGGTTTTTTAGCTTGTCATCCAATCGCAAACCATCATAAATGGTAAAGTTTGTTAGATTTTCACAATAGCTACCTTAAAAGTCACACCAACAATGATTTTTGATTGGCTATCAGTGTAAAATAGTTTTACATTGACGATTCATAAGAATTAAACTTTTTGGTTAATCCAGTTTTCCCAGCCCAAAGGTAGTGCTGACCTTTCTGGCAGGTGTTGTTTTAATCACACTGTGTAGAGGTTTTATGTTTTCTCTGATCATAATACTGATGCCTTTTTAGTTACTGAATGTAATTATTAACTTTCCGTTAGTTTGTTCTTTTGTATGACAGTGTAATTGTTGTTATTGGTCTTTCTTTTGTTATTCGTAGATAAGTGAAGTTGACAGTGGCATCTTTTTTCTTCTCACAGGAAAAGGAGTTGAGAATGTGGTAATTATAGGTTCAGGCCCTGCAGGATACACAGCGGCAATATATGCAGCACGTGCCAATTTGAAACCTGTGGTGTTTGAGGGGTACCAAGCTGGTGGTGTCCCTGGGGGACAGTTGATGACTACAACTGAAGTGGAGAATTTTCCAGGATTCCCAGATGGCATAAGTGGACCTGATCTGATGGATAGGTATTAAAAACTGAAGTAAAAGCTTCCTATAACTCATTGTACTTTGTAATTTATTTTACTCACATATCCTTGGAGTTCTCACATTTTCTACTTATCTAGGATGCGACGGCAAGCTGAACGTTGGGGTGCAGAATTGTATCAGGAAGATGTTGAAGTTATTGATGTGAAAAGTAGTCCTTTTACTGTCCAAAGTAGTGAACGTAAGGTGATATATTCACTAGCAGCTAGCTGACTTACAATTTCATGATTGTGTAGATATTCATATTCCTGAAGATTCAAGGTTATATCTTTTATTTTAATTGGTTCTTCTTTGAATCCACTTCATGATGTTCTTCTCTTATGGATTTAAATTAATGCAAATTCTTGTACATATTTGGTAATAGCTTTTATTTGGAAATTAATATTTGGAGTATTATTCCTTCATAATGTGGGTCCTGACCTGAAAGTCGTTGAATTTACAAAATATGTACTGAAATTATTGCCATTACTTGTGATATTGATTTACATTAAGTTCTGACATCAATATTTTTTTAAATTTTAACATTTTTTAGTTGTGTTTCTTTGGAAGAAAATTAGCTGTAGTTACATCAGATTTTCTTGATTGTATTATAATTCAGGTTAAGAGCCATACTGTCATTTATGCTACTGGAGCTACTGCAAAACGACTTAGGCTACCACGAGAAGATGAATTTTGGAGCCGAGGAATTAGTGCTTGTGCAATTTGTGATGGAGCATCACCTCTCTTCAAGGGTCAAGTTCTTGCTGTCATTGGAGGGGGGGATACAGCTACAGAAGAAGCATTATACTTAACAAAGTATGCTCGCCATGTGCATTTACTTGTACGTCGGGACCAACTGAGGGCTTCCAAAGCTATGCAAGATAGGTGTGTCTGATTAAAATTTCCAAACTCTTTACTCAGGTTATTAAGGAACAACTAACTGTGCAATGTACGCTAAAATTTGCCATGATCTTGCATGTGAACATAAATTGAAGTTTCTTATATAATTACCTACTTGTATGCACTTCATAATGTATAACTTTAAGTTTCTCAACTCTCTCTCTCACACATGCTCGCACACGCACAAACAAAACCACAGTTTTTACTCCTGTGGAAAGATAGCTTTAAACAAACTTTGTTCAATCTGTCTTTTAATCTCATCGTCTGTGGCTGGTTTTCTATCGCTGGACCTTTATATTTGTATTATTGGATACATTATGTCTTTTAATTATTGTTTTTTCCCCTTTTATTTTGCTTCGCTGTTTAATAAATATATTTTTAGGTTCCTTTTTTCCTTTTCATATACATTATGATCATTATTTTTTAATCTTTTAAGCGAATTTTTTAGTCATTCTCTGTTTGTTTCATTTGTATTGGATGCCAACAATAGTTTGTGGGCCTTTTTGTGAACAAGTTCAAGTTTCTTTTGACTATAATTGACTTGTAAAACATTTCCTAGATTAAGGTTTGCCTGTGCCTTGCTTTATAGTGTATATGAAAAACTATATTTATCCTAAGGAAATAGAATGTTTGATCTTAATTATCATCTCACTTATGGGAAACTGCGCTCCCTCACTCTCTCCATATCTACCTAAAGACATAAACAAAGACGTATTACATGATCACTAGCACTTTCTTGCAAAATGAAGCAGTGGATAATAAGCATAGTATTCTTGTTTGATAACATTTTTCATTATGTCTGAAATTCCTGTGGACTTGAAAGATAGTTGTATTATGTTATAGTACCATTGTAATGCAGGAAAGAGAAGTAATTTCTTTTGGGCTTGAAGTTTTACATTACTTGCCAAATATTAGAAGCATACTGGATTTCTTGTCAAAGTTATCATTCAGTAGTGGTTATAAAATCATGCTATGGGGTTATAGATGTGGATTCTAGTATGATGTATTTGGTGGAAAAAGTGTTTACTTATGGCTTAGTCGATGACATCATAGTCAACTTATGCTGAACCCAAAGATATTACATGCTAGAAGTGAATGCTTGCCTTAAAAAGAAGAAATTAAATAGAACCTTATTTTGGGCACTCTCTAGACTGTAGATACTCAACAAGTTGCTTAAGTCTTAAATTTTTTTTATTAGAAAGAGAAAAAAATGGAGTTTGTATCATGCATCTTCTTTCATTGTCTTGTTAGTCTGTGTTTAGGTGGAGTTTTTCTTTATGATGGTGAATTATCTACTAATAAACATTTTTTATGTTGTGAGTTTTCAACTCCCTGAATGTTTGTTTAACAGGTTGATTATCACGAATGTTTCAGAGTGTTTGACAATCCCAATGTCACTGTGCACTTCAATACAGAGGCAGTGGACCTTGTAAGCAACACCAAAGGACAGATGTCTGGCATTTTAATAAGAAAGATTGATACTGGGGAGGAATCTGTGCTTGAGGCAAAAGGGCTGTTTTATGGCATAGGCCATTCACCAAATACTGAACTGTTGAAAGGACAAGTCGAATTAGACCACTCTGGCTATGTACAAGTTCAGGAGGGTACTGCAAAAACTTCAGTTGAAGGTGTATTTGCTGCTGGAGATGTGCAGGTATCCTATCATATTGAGTGCCTTCCACTTTTGTAGTTGATTTTTCTAGCATATTAGAATCAACACTACATTGTCCACAATAATGTACAACTTCTAATTAATATATGTTATACCATTCTAACAGTCGTTGACATAGCACAATAGCATCATTTGATTCTTGCGGTGTGGCCAGCCCCACCTAGTGAACTAAGGTTTTGTTTTATTATTTGTTTGTTTCTTTATGTCCTCTTCATTTGAAATGCCATTTGAGGGGGCAGAATTTTTACCCTTTTCCCTTCTCAAGTTAATCATGAATTTATGATTGCTGTTAATATAGACACTGAGCATATCTTTTACTATGAACTATGCAAATTCATTGGGAATTATATTGTCTGAATTTATCTAGTGATCCAATGTTACCTTTTGTTTGAAAAAATGCAGTAACTGCTGTAACTTTTAGTATCTTTGAGCCTGTTTGGATACACTCTAGAAGGACTTCTAGAAGCTTCTTTATTGGCACAAGTTCTTTTTTGTTTAGAAGCAGTGTTTAGATGCACAATATTTTCAGCTTTTGTAAAAGTCAACCATAAGCCAGAATTTTGAGCTTCTCCCAATTTCAACTTTTTGGGAGGCTGTCTCATATGGACAAAATACCCTCATGTAATTTAGAAAATTGCACTGATGTCCCACACTTTCTGTTTGGAGTCACGAACCCTAATCATTCTCTCTTTTGTTCTCTCTCGCATTCCTCTTTTTTCGTTTGTTCCTAAACTTCGCTCCTCGTCTTTGATCAAGGTTTGTTCCTCGTCTTCAATCAAGTTCCGTTCCTATTTTCTGTTTTTTTCTTTCTTTCGTTTGTAGTCTCATGTTTTAACTGAAATTGTTGATTTATTCCATATTTTGTGAATTTAGTCTTGGTGAACCCTAATCATTTGATCCTGTGAGCGTTCCTATTTGGTTTGTCTCCTCTTCTTCGATTTGTCAACATCACAGTAAGCCAATGCTTCGATTTTGCATTTTAATCTCTTTTTTTTTATTAATTGTTGATTCATTCCACATTTAGTGAATTTAGTCTTGGTGTTTGTTCAGTATGGCCATGGTGCAGTTGTGTGTGAATTCAATCTTTGTATTGTTTTCTTTGATTCCCCTTTTTGGTTTTGGTTTCTTTCCCATGAATGAATAAAATGAAATTTCGTGACTGCACATAGCGAGCCACATAGCCTTGACGTCTTCACTCAGAATTGTGCTTTATGGCTTTGAAATTTTAATTCTTGGCATAGGGTGTAGTAGATTTGTGTGTGTTGTGGTTCCAAGAGAGTGGGGAAGAGGAGATGATCTTCTTGTGAATAGAAAGAGGGTCCAAAAGAGTTTTTTATTTTTTGTCTTCTGTTTTCTCTATTGCTGCTGTGTTAGTTTTGGTTTTCAATTTTGGTTGTTGATGGGTTTTAATGGTGAAAGAAAGGAGAGAGGTTGGGAGTGTAGTGTTTGTGTTGTGGGTGAACTGTGATCTGTGTTCATTTTTGTGCTGCTGGACGTTAGAGACCAGCTATGAGACTTGTGAGAAGAGGATAGGTTCCTATATAAGAGAAATTTGCTAAAGGGTGGGTAGTGCTATTACCTAGTTTTGTCATGTGTCTGTGATTGCTGCAAAAAATTGGGGAGAAGGGTAAGGGAATCTCAGTTTAATTTCAATCTCTTACTTGTGTTGTGTTTATGTGTTTTTCTGTGTTAGATGGAGGTTCATTTTTTCCTTCACTTGTTATCTCTTTTGTCTTCTCCTGAAGCTTTGATATAGTTGACCAAAATTAAGCAATTATACAACAACAACAACAACAACAACGCCTTATCCCACTAGGTGGGGTCGGCTACATGGATCAACTTCCGCCATAATGTTCTATCAAGTACCATACTTCTATCCAAATCATTAAGTTCGAGATCCTTTTTGATAACCTCTCTTATAGTCTTTTTGGGTCTTCCTCTGCCTCGAATTGTTTGTCTTCTCTCCATCTGGTCTACTCTCCTCACTACAGAGTCTACCGGTCTTCTCTCTACATGCCCAAACCACCTAAGTCTATTTTCCACCATCTTCTCTACAATAGGCGCTACTCCAACCCTCTCTCTAATAGCTTCGTTTCTAATTTTATCCTGTCGAGTCTTACCACACATCCACCGCAACATCCTCATCTCCGCTACACCTACTTTATTCTCATGTTGGCTCTTGACCGCCCAACATTCTGTTCCGTACAAAATCGCCGGTTTTACCGCAGTCCGATAAAACTTTCCCTTTAGCTTGATCGGTACCTTTGCATCACATAACACCCCCGATGCTTTTCTCCATTTCATCCATCCTGCTTGAATGCGATGATTCACATCCCCTTCAATTTCCCCATCATCCTGTATTACAGACCCAAGATATTTAAACCGTGTGACTTGAGGGATAATATGGTCTCCTATTTTCACCTCTGAGTTAGAAACCCTCCTTCTTTTGTTGAACTTACATTCCATATACTCCGATTTGCTTCTGCTTAGGCGAAAGCCATGTGTTTCTAGAGCTCGTCTCCAAGTTTCCAACCTCTCATTCAACTCCTCCCTCGACTCTCCAAGGAGGACTATGTCATCTGCAAAAAGCATGCATCTCGGCGCTATCTCTTGGATTTGTTCCGTGAGGACATCCAGAATTAAGGTAAAAAGGTAGGGGCTAAGGGTTGACCCTTGATGCAAACCAATTGTGATGGGAAAATCGTCTGACTCTCCACCCTGTGTCCTAACACTAGTCGATACCCTATCATACATATCTTGGATAGCTCGAATATATGCAACCCTAACCCCTTTCTTCTCTAGAGCTTTCCACAAAATCTCTCTAGGCACTCTATCATATGCTTTCTCCAAGTCAATAAAAATTAAGTGCAAGTCTTGTTGGGCCATGCGATATTGCTCCATCACCCGCCGTAATAAATAAATCGCTTTCATGGTCGACCTTCCCGGCATGAAACCAAATTGATTCTCAGTAACTTGAGTCTCCTTTCTTAATCTCCGTTCGATCACTCTTTCCCATAATTTCATGGTATGACTCATGAGCTTGATTCCCCTATAATTTGCACAATTTTGTATATCCCCCTTGTTCTTATAGATTGGCACTAACGTGCTTCTCCTCCATTCCTCCGGCATGCGTTTTGACCTCATAATTTCGTTAAAGAGTTCGGTGAGCCAACAAACTATAATTCTTTGAAATCATAATTATGTTTTATGAATGCCATTGTTCAGTCCCATAATCAACTACTTATCTGCAACATGGGCACTGCTTAATATGGTTCTATCATTGTCATAATTGATATGTTATGGCTAGGCTGCTTCTGTTTTGGATTTTTCAAATGAGTAACAAATATATTGAAGGCAAGCAAGAGTAAAACTTTAGATTTATACTGTTCTTACCTGTCTAATTGTGATATTTAACCTCCACTTCCACTGTACTTAATCAATACCAAGACAATACTTGTGCTCTGCCCTCTTGCCTACTGAACATATTTTTAGGCATGTTATACTAGACTAGTTAAATGGCTGCTCAAAGAAGTTGAAATTCCTTGAAAAATCAAATCATCACTGTAATTTTGATGCAATGTATAATAATAGAATGTAGATGGCATGTCAGTGTAATTTTGATGCGCATAGCCAGCCGCATAGCCTTGATGTGCCAGATATTTAGCTTCACTCAGAATTGTGTTTTTATGGCTTCTAAATTTTACTTCTTTGTGTAGGGTGTAGTAGACAAACAAAACTGTTATTAGTATTAATATGAAGTGTACAAGACTCTGATTCCCAACCATTTCCATAGGGGAAATAATTCTCCCTTTTCTGGACTTCACATTATTGTCAGTGACTCTACGATTGTAACAGCTTGTAACTAGGATAGCTTCTCTGTCTATGAGTTGGCTTTATGTTTTATGGTTTCTATATAAATAAGAAATTCGTGAATGATTCAATCAGTCAGTATGAGTTGGCTATATCTCTGAATCTCTGATCCATTTATCTTTAGTTATATTATCCCTTTCAATTTTAATTACTAATCTACATCTAGATGGCCTCTAACATGGATACAGGACATAGAGTGAATTAAACGTGCCTGTGCTCAATTTAATAGTTGTCGATACTATGCTTTATTTTATTTTAATTTAATGCATTTTCTGTTTTGAGCCTTGGAGCATCTTCTAGAAATTCTTGTTTATTGGAAGACAAGGTTACATATTCATGAGATGGATACATTTGGACAATTTTATATTGGATGACATGTTCTTTTTTTTTTTTTTGGTTATACATTATTGTTGCATAATGATCAAATTATTATTAGGAAGGTGAGTGATTAGATTGTTACAAAAAATAATCTAAGAATTACATTTTTATTTTGCCAATTATTGATGTAGAAAGCCGTATAGTTGAACCTTTTAATAGTAACAGGCACTTTTGTAATTGAACCTTTTAAGACCTAATTGAACCTTTTTTAGAAATTATGGAATCTAATTGAACCTTTTTTAATTATAATACTTTTACAAAATAATTAAAGAAAATATATAAGGAAATAAATAAATAGTTAAAATAGAAATATTTTCATTAATAAAAGGGAAAAAATTATTACATTTAATTGTATTTAATTTAAATATTTCATTTAATTTTTATGACCTTTTTATTAATTTTAAGAATATAAAAGCACTTTTGTAAATTATCCAAGCACTACTTTTATAAGCTCTTCAAGGGAAGCACTTAAATAAGTATCATCCAAACACCTAATTAACTAGTCTAACAAGAGCTTTTCATAATAGAGCTTCTGGATAAGTTTTTCTCCTAGAAGCTCTACTAGAGAAGCTTATCCAAACATATCCTTTATTAAAGTTATTTCTTCTTATTCTCGTAGGACCATGAATGGAGGCAAGCTATAACTGCTGCTGGATCTGGATGCGTTGCAGCTTTATCAGTTGAGAGATATCTTGTGAGCAATGATCTTCTTATAGAGTTCCATCAGGTATTTGACTTCAAAGAACTCCTATTTTGTTTTCGCTTATCGTTCTTTTGGTATATAACACTGTAGATTGAGTGTACACATCACATTACCAATTTACTGTATCTTTATTATATGTCTTAATTCTTGTACATTTCCACAGAAGCAGATGCAACTTTAGCAAGATTTGCTTGTAAAACTTATATCTATAAATTTATAAAACTTAATAAATTTAGTGCATCTAATTGTTATTTGATAACGGAGATAATCTCTAAGTCTACTTTACTAAGTTCCTTAAAATTTTGTTATAGAACAGGACAAGAATTTAGGTACAGTAATTGAATCTTTGTTGATAAAACACAATTTCTGAATTGATATCAAGGTGATGCTGAACCAATATCGGTAGCATTGTTGAACACAGTCCACCTTTCCTCTGCCATGTATGTATAATCATGAGACCTGGACTCTCTTCCTTCCAAAACAATCAACACCCTCCAATTTCTCTTCAGAACTGCCTTGGAACTACTCTCTGCACGGTAATCAACCAAGGGCTTATTTGTCAAACACCCTGAATCAATTCCTCTCACCGTGACACATTGCAGTTTAAAATCTGTGGTTGAGACTTGAGATTAATCCCAGTTACATTCAATGGTACAAAATTTTTTTTTTTTTTTTTATCAAAATCAGTTCTACCCAATTTTAAAACAAGTGGGCCCTAAACAGCTACTACCGGAGGGAAGGACATAATTTAGAGCAAATATGAATAAATGATATACCGAACTACTATATGTATCTAGTGGTATTCAAATATTTCTTTTTTGGCCATAACTTTTGTGAACTATTATATGATATACCTAAAGTTATATATTGCTTTACTTTAGCCATCATACAACTGGTACTAGTAAATACTATATATTAATCCACAATTACTAATAATAGGGAAACTGACTTTACATTAAATCAGTTTATTCATGTAACATAATCCAATGTAAATCTCAGCCTTCCAATTAAATTACTTGTAACAGCCCAAAACTGAAGAGGTTAAGAAGGAACAAACAGACAGGGATGTACACGAGGGCTTTGACATTACACTTACGAAGCATAAGGGGCAGGTATGTGCTTCCATATCAAATGCTTATGCTAAATGGGATTAAGTCTTAGTATTTGCAATGTCCAATTAGTTCATTTTATATTGAGTTCTTTAGTTTGCTTTATAATTCATTTTCTTTGCTGGCGTGATTTCCTCTTTACAGTATGCTCTTCGAAAATTGTACCATGATAGTCCAAGGCTTATATGCGTATTATATACTTCACCAACATGTGGTCCCTGTAGGACTCTGAAGCCAATCCTTAGTAAGGTATGTGAAAAGGGGAGATTTAAAGTTATATCATGATCCTGAAGTTATATATCATAATGCTCATGGGTATTTTCAGCCTGCGACATGATAAATTATAAATAAGCACTTAGTAGGAATGAACACACAATTTTGTGTTTTGTTAGCACAGAATCATTTCCTTATAAAAAAAAAAAGAGAAAGAAAGAAAAGTAACTATGCTGCATGATACATTAACAAGTCTGCAGAATCAGTATGCACACCATTATATTTTTTATATTTTTTATATTTTAATAAAAGAAACAATATAATAGAAGAGAAAGAAGAAAGAACTACTACTAAGAACACCAAATAAGATACCTTAAAAGATGTCAAAGAACACAGAACCCAAACCAAAAAAGGGTAAATGCACATGAACTGAGCAAAGTCCACCAGTCTCTTTGAATGTCAAAAGAAAGAAAGAAAAAAAAATGAACCACTCTAACATAGACATTAGCTAATTTCCAAAGTGAAGCTAAGAATAACACTTTATAACCTTTACGTTAAGATGGAGGTCAGATCTATAAGTGCTTATATCGAGTTTATACATGCCACTGCACATCCGACGAGGCTTGCTGATAACAACGAACCTAGACCCAGAAGAATCTCCAAGAGACCCTCAGGATGGGAGGAGTTCATCCATTAGAATCCTTCAGAAGCTTTCAGAAAACTGGGGGTCACAAAAGGAAACTCACCATAGTAGAATTCCCTTCTTTTGTATTTCCGGCCGTTAGTGCCACGTAGCTGGGCCATGTGCCTTAGATCCTTCTCGAATATTGCCTGCATTCTTCAAATCT
Organism: Glycine max; assembly: GCF_000004515.6. NCBI lineage: Eukaryota > Viridiplantae > Streptophyta > Magnoliopsida > Fabales > Fabaceae > Glycine > Glycine max. The sequence goes on from NC_038246.2 coordinate 27,199,151, forward strand.
GTCTAGCGAATCTTCGTCCCTGAGCTGGCAGGACCATTAGCATTTGTCATTTATGTGTGCAAACTCTATAAATACGACTATGAATAAATGAGAAGGCATCAGAAAATTCACCAAATTTCCTCTTCTTCTTCTAAATTCTAGGAGGCAGTCCTGACCTCGAATTCAGGAACATTGATCCACTTACCACTTGCCTTACCATGGTGGTGAATCTCCACAAGAAATGATTTGGAACAGATGCTGGAATCTACTAATGAGGGGGCCAAAGTTATAAATGTCATGAATAAAAATACTAAGCAATTAATAGGCCACTGAAATAGTACTCAATTACTGCATATAGTCTTAGGTTAGTTGTAATTCGTAACACACTATTGGGCCCATCCCCATAGGTAGTCTGTTTACTCATTTAAATTTGTATTAGTCACAGGCCATCACATGAGCCAGTAATAATGACTGCAGCTAGGGCCCCTTTAACGTATAAATAAAACTACTTCCCATTTCATGTTAAATGTCACTATTTATTTTCAATCTTAAATTGAACAGGAAATATTTATTTTAATGTTTTTCTGACATGTCCTATTTCAGGTGATTGATGAATTTGATCAGAATGTTCATTTTGTCGAAATTGATATAGAGGAAGATCCAGAAATAGCTGAAGCAGCTGGAATAATGGGTACTCCATGTGTGCAGTATTTTAAAAACAAGGAGATGCTCAAGTTAGTATTATTTGATCTTTCCCCTTATTCTATAATAGGTCTTGCTAATAGTGCCCTAAGGGCACTACTAGTTAAGGAATAAATAAATAGAAAGTTTTTATTGTTGGAATTGCATTGGAAATCACAAAGGTGTTTATTGTTACACTTTCCAATAAAAACTTTTCACTTTTGATTTCTTAACCATAGCTCTTAAGGCGGCACTGGTTAGCATTTTTCTTTTATTATTTATCATCTACACAAAATAAATGATTCCAGCATGGTTTGATATCATTGTATCCCCCAAGATATAATCATTAACTGTTATTGCTGTCGTGGTGATGGTATGGTATCCTTACATAATTTGATTAATGAAGTAATAAACTGTGACTAAAGCTGCTAATTGCTCTTCTTTGTTCTTTGGAGTCTGAGGGGGCCATTGTAATGGACTTGCTTCATTGTTATTCTAACTAATTTTTTTTATCACTCATAGTTGTGCACTGATTTTGCAGGACTGTCTCAGGAGTCAAAATGAAGAGAGAATACAGAGAATTCATTGAAGCAAACAAATAAAAAAAATTCGAGGGTGATACCCGAATTCTGTGATTCAATTTTGTTTTCCATTTTAGCCAGCTGAATAGCGCTGTCAATTTTGACAACTATTCCTTGAACTAAACAGCAACTTCATAGATTGTACATGTAGAGCTACCAATCACTATTACTGTTTTGATTGTTCAATATTGCATTTTTCATATTTGAATTTAGCAAGTCTCAACTACAAAACATCTCGTTGACGACATTGTGGTGAGGAAATTATGATCATCATCCAAGCTGATGTGATAAGTGTCTGTCAAAATCAGTGTTGTTAAATGGCGGCCATGGCGGCGCCATGGCGGTTTTTCATGGCGGATTTTCGAAAAAACGCCACCGAATAGCGGTGGCGTGGCGGGTTTGGGATGGCGGTCGTGGCGGGGTGGCGGAAATGGCGGAAATTCGTTTGGCTTTTGTCCGCGGTAGGAGTTGGGCCGACTCGACCCAATCCTACCCGGTTATTCATTAAACTAAAAACCCTCCACAGCTTGCGTTCAGAACAGCCTGCCTGCGTCCCTCCAACAGCTTGCCTTCAGAACCTCCCCTGCCTGCGTCCCTCTCGCACCCCGCCGCACCCAGCCGCCACCGCGACACCACCCCTTGCTCGCAGTTCGCACGCGCATGCATCGCGACGAGGCCCGCAACGCACGAACGGCGACGACGAGCTCTGACGACGAGCCCCAGCAACGCACGCATCGCGACACCACCCCTTGTTTCTGTCTCGCGAAGGAAGAAGACGAAGAAGAGGAAGAAGACGCGTGGGTCAGCTGATCTGTCTTTTTTTTTATTTTGTTTTGGGCTTTTTGCTGTTTGACACCCCATTTTTCTGTCTACAGCTTTTTTTTCCTTTTGTTATTTGACACCCCATTTTTCTGTCTACAGTTTTTTTTTCCTTTTGCTATTTGACACCCCTTTTTACTGTTAACAGTCCCTTTTTTTTTCTATTTGACACCATAATTTTTTTTTCTGTTCAGTCCTCTTTTAAATGGTTGAACCATCATGCGATGCTACTACTGCAAGTGCAACGAGGAAAAATAAGGCAGACCCAGGCTGGAAATATTGTCATTCACTAGTGGAAGGTGATACAAACACCATTGTTTGTAATTTCTGTGGAAAAATCACTAAGGGAGGAATAACCCGAGCCAAACAACACCTGATTGGGAAGTCGGGCAACGTTGCAGCTTGCAAGAAAACTCCCCCAAATGTAATCGAAGAGTTGAAGGAATATATGGCTACAAAAAGAAGTGGGACCACTTACAGTACTTCTGGCAGTGGTAATATGACAAATATAAGAGATTTTGAATTTGGTGAACCGATTGGATGTGATGGAAGTGAAGAAGATGAGTTTGCAGACTCTTGTAATGCTGTTGCAAGTGCAAAGACAAAGTGTGGGACTAAAAAAGGACCAATGGACAAATTCTGTAAGAATCCAGAAAATGCAATCAATCGGAGAAAAATGGAGATGCTGAGTCAAATGAACATAAGAGAGTCAATGGATAAGAATGAAGTATTGAAGGTGCATCAACATATTGCTCGCTTTTGGTACCAAGCAGGTTTGTCATTCAACCTCATTAAATTGAAAAGCTTTGAGAACATGGTTGCAGCCATTGGTCAATATGGGCCACATTTGCCCATTCCTAGCTATCATGACATCAGAGTTCCACTCTTGAAGAAGGAAGTTGAATATACTGAAAATTTGATGAAAGGCCATTGGGAGCAATGGGTCAAGTATGGTTGTACTATTATGTCCGATGCATGGACTGATCGGAAACAAAGATGCATCATTAATTTTTTTATTAACTCTCAAGCTGGTACCGTGTTTTTGAAGTCTGTTGGTGGCTCTGATTTTGTAAAGATAGGTGAAAAGCTTTTTGAGTTGCTTGATGTCATTGTGGAGGAAGTTGGAGAAGAGAATGTTGTTCAAGTTGTAACCGATAATGGGAGCAACTATGTTTTAGCGGGTAAGTTGTTGGAGGAGAAAAGGAAACATATTTATTGGACTCCTTGTGCAGCTCATTGTATTGATTTGATGCTTGAAGATATTGGGAAGCTTCCCTTGATAAGGAAGACAATTAGAAGGGCAATTAATCTAGTTGGGTTTATCTATGCCCATTCTAGTACCTTGAGTTTGTTGAGAAATTTTACAAACAAGAGGGAATTGGTGAGACATGCTATTACTAGATTTGCCACTTCTTATCTAACCTTGGAAAGGCTTCACAAAGAGAAAGCCAATATTAGAAAAATGTTTACTTCTGATGAATGGACCTTGAACAAGCTATCTAAGGAGCCTAAGGGAAAAGAAGCTGCAAAGGTAGTGCTCATGCCTTCTTTTTGGAATAGTGTGGTTTACACTCTTAAAGTCATGGCTCCACTTGTGAAAGTGCTTCGTCTTGTGGATGGTGAAAGGAAACCAGCCATGGACTATATTTATGAAGCAATGGACAAGGCAAAAGAAACAATTATCAAGTCTTTCAACAACAATGAAAGCAAGTACAAAGATGTGTTTGAAATCATTGATAAAAGATGGAATTGTCAGCTTCATAGGCCATTGCATGCAGCTGCCCACTTCTTAAATTCAGAGTTCTTTTATGACAACACTGACTTGGAGTTTGATTTTGAGGTCACCAATGATTTGTTTGAGTGCATTAAGAAGTTGATTCCACAATTTGATGTGCAACAGAAAATTCTAACCGAGTTGCATCTTTACAAAATTGGTGTTGACCACTTTGGTTCCGACTTTGCAATGGCTCAAAGGAAAACCCATTTTCCTAGTAAGAAACTTTTATCATACTATTTTTTTTTATGTATTAGTGATTTAGTGTTATAATTCAGAATTCTAAGTTATGCTCTTGGTTGGTAATTGGTATTGCAGCATATTGGTGGCGAATGTTTGGGTCACAAACTCCAAATTTGCAGAAGCTAGCTATTAAGATTTTGAGTTTGACTTGCAGTGCTTCAGGATGTGAAAGAAATTGGAGTGTGTTTGAGCAAGTAATTGTGACAAAACTCTAACTATACTTTTTAATTTTATTTAATTTTGATTATCAAGTTATATTTGGAGTATATTTGAGATTGAAATCAACATTTATTTGTTATGTTGTAGATTCATTCCAAAAAAAGAAATAGGCTTGAGCACAAGAGGTTGCATGATTTGGTGTTTGTCAAATACAACCAACAATTGAAGCAAAGATATAATGCAAGAGATGAAATTGATCCAATTTCTCTTAATGATATTGATGTATGCAATGAATGGCTCGTGGGAGAGATGGATCAAGATGATGATAATGATGCTGGAAATGATTTGGTATTTGAAGATGATGATGCTCTAAATTGGGCAACTGTGTATCAGGCTTCGGGGGTTGGAGAGTGTAGGATGTATACTAGGCGGAAAAAGCAAAAAACAAGTGTTGCTGCTGCCCAAACTTCTAAAAAACAGGCAATGGTTGTTGGATCTTCATCAAGGAAGCAAAAAGCAGTCCAAGAAAATGATGAGGGTCTAGATGTTGAGGAGAATATTGATGTTGAATCTGAAGAAGAAGAAATCATGGTCAATTTTGAAGCTATGATGGGGAAGAGGGAGAGGGAGATGCTCCATTACCATATGATAACATCGAAGATGATTATGTTGGGATTGGAGAAGATGATTAGAGCCTCAACCTTCACTTTGCACTTTGCATTATGTTTTTATCATTTTCTTATTTTGAACTCTTTAATGAGTTTATTTGGTGTTGGTACTTGATTATTGTATGAACTCATGAAACTTTTTTAGTTTATTTGAATGCAATCCTTTGTTTTTTTCAATTTCAATTAGTTTATATATATGTTTTTTTTTGTCCACCATGACATCCGCCATTTTCCGCTACGCCATCCGCCATATTTTTATGGCGGATTTTTGACTTTCCGCCATGAACCGTCATCCGCCATTAACAACATTGGTCAAAATTAATGTAACCTATCATATATTTGTGGCAAAATGACATCATGGGATTCCTTTTATAAACTTATTTTCAAAAGGGGTCTCTTTTTAAACATATTCTTGAGGGGGGTCTGTTTTGTAAAAAAAATCACGTGATATTATCATTCTCATCATGTAACCCCACTATTCATGTCAGCAGAAAAAGTCACGTGTGCCAAGTGTGTTTCATCATCACCACTGACAAAACACATTGCTTGCATGGTCATGGGTTCCGCTTGATGCACTGGCGATAGGGGTGGGAATAGGTCAGGTCGACCTACAGGGGCCTACGACCTGACCTACATAAAGTCTGGCTTGAATTGACCTATTTAATTAAAAGATTAGGCTCAGGTTTTTTTAAAAGCCTATTAAATTAAATAGACCAGACTTAGGCTTGTTAAAAAATCTTATAAGCCTGATAGGTCGGCCTATATATATATATATATATATATATATATATATATATATATATATATATATATATATATATATATATATATATATATATATATATACTTATATTATTTTTTGGATATATTTGAAACTATCAGTACACATTACTATTCCATAATTTCTATTCCTATAATCAAGTAAGACTTTAATTACAATTTAGGTGTGAGTCATGTGCCCTTTTATATTCCTCATTATTTTTATTGACTTTCCTTTTCCTTTAACTTTCCTATTACGTTCATGCTCCATAAAATATTTATTGTGAAGAAGGCTTTTAAAAAGCCTATCAGGCTAGGCCATGCTTTTAAAAAGGTCAGGCTGAGTCAAAATAAAAGTCTTTGATAGGCTATAGGCCAGACTCAGGTCTCAAAGCTTGGTTCAGACCTTTGATAAGCTAGGCTCAGACCTTTCAAAGCTTGGTTTGGCCTGGCCTATTCCCACCCCTAACTGGCGAAATGCACCCACATGGGTTTCGTCCTTGGTGCTGGCGATATGCGTGGATAAGAGTACTCTTAAATGATACCACGTTAATGCACTTATTGTCGTTTAATTAATAAGCAATGTTTCGTGGTTGGGCTTGGAGATCAATGGCTTGATTAGGGCTCCACGTGTGGTGCGATGTTGTTGATTACTCGTATTCATTTTAAGGCTTAAGCCATAAAGACAGTGCATGGTAGTTGGAATTGGACCCAATTAAAATAAGGAAAATGAAAAATAAAAAGTTGAATGACTATGAGTAACGAAGAAATAAAAGATAAATCTAGAGGGATGTTGTCACGGTATATTATTATTTTTTATTATAAATTAATTTTAACTACAACTTGTAGAGATTAATTTTTTTAAATCAATCAATATAATCTTAAGTTTATAAAAAAAAAGGTTAAATTCTTCAAAATTATCTTTATTAAAAAATCTAATAGTTCTATTAATTGTTTTACACCTTAATTATGAGTGTGTTTAAATAAATAATCAAATGTTTAATCATAATTTTTAAATAATTAATAATATATTCTTGCTTATATTTTGTGAAAGAAATTAAAGATAACTCTACTATTTAAAGTGCCTTTTATTTTGTGAAACAAAATTTTAATTGTTCATTTCATAAAATAATTGTGTGAAGGCTGAATAATATACCATTCCAGCCACCATGCACTATCTTTATGGCTTAAGCCTTAAAATGAATACCAGTAATCAACTACACCGCACCACACGTGGAGCCCTAATCAAGCCATTGATCTCCAAGCCCAACCACGTAACATTGCTTATTAATTAAACAGCAATAAGTGCATTAACGTGGTATCATTTAAGAGTACTCCTATCCATGCATATCGCCAACACCATGGGCGAAACCCATGTGGGTGCATTTCGCCAGTGCATCAGGCAAAACCCATGGCCACGCAAGCAGTGTGTTTCGCCAGTGGTGATGGCGAAACACACTTGGCACACGTGATTTTTTCTGCTGGCATGAACAGTGGGGTTACGTTGATGGAAATGACGATATCACGTAATTTTTTTACAAAACAGACCCCCTCAGGAATATGTTTAAAAAGAGACCCCTTTTGAGAATAAGTTTGTAAAAGGAACCCCGTGATGTCATTTTGCGTATATTTGTTTATTTTTGTGCATATGTCAGATAAGCATGCATGATTTAACGTTAAACAAGGTTATCTATCGAATGTGGTCGACGAAACAAATGTTTATTGTCCATGTATCATTATTTTCGTTTTTGCTAAAATATATTTTACTCTTTCATTTTATTTTGGTTTCAGTTTGGATCTTCAAGTTTAAAACATTTATTTTGATTAAAGTATTTCTGTTAGAACAAGCTGTCTTTCTGTTATAATACCATACTAGTTTAGTCAACTTGTTGATACGTGATAAATTATGAGATGTTATATGAAATGAGCATTTGTCACGCCAACTAAAATTACTCTTTTTAATAAAAGGATAAAAGGATTAACTTGGTTAAATAGAGAGACTAAAGTGATTTTAAAAAAAATTAAGAAACTAAATTGAAAAGAAAAAATAATAAGGAACTAAAAGTGTACTTTAACCTTGATTTTATTTTATTTTTTATAATGGGGAGGGCCTAAGCCCGAAGAAAAAAACTGCACAGGAAGATGGGGGAGATTAACCCCCATAGCATCATACAAAAGCAACAAGTTCAACACGGTCGGACGCTGATCATAAAAAAGAACATCAGGAGAGATTTCACTTGCCAGATCTCATTCATCATCACTTTAATCGCTTGGACTAAACTCCATCCAGTAGCATTCCCTGAACTATGTGCATTCATACTCTGGACAAGAGACAGAGAATCCACTTATAGCTCTAAGCATCTAATACTATTTCTTCCAGCAAACTTAAGACCCTCATAAACACCCAACAACTCAGCTTTGAAAGTTGTGGCAGCACCAATCTTCTTAGCCAACCCAACCACCCAATTACCTTGGTGATCCTGAATAATTCACCACTAAAACAAATGAATGAATATTTGAAATATGGAAAACAAGCTATCAGAACCCAATCAGTGATTTTATTGTGAACTGAACTGCAAAATACAGAAATAGGGTTGCTGGTTTTATACACGACTGGTGGTGCAAAAAATAAGGAAACAAACTCCTAGACTTTGGCTAAATATGTTACAACAACAACTTATTTGAATTGCATAAATCAAGGGATACTAACAAAATTAAAGATTGGATTCATAGACACATGAGCTGCTTAACCTTCGCTATTATGGCATACATTATTTGTCACACTCCCTTTCGTGCTTGAAAGAGCAACAATAACTTATTTCCCGCTACACCATGTAATAGCTACTGAACCAAACAAGAAACAATGGCTTGAGGTTGACCTCCTATCTTGGTGCGTGAACCACAAATGATGGGTGCTCGTCGCAGCGGAAGCGAAGGCGAGGTCCCAGGTTAGAGCCCGCTTTGATACCATGTTAGATTTCATCTCAAAACCAATTGACATTAAGTGAAGTTGTCCAACAGGTATATAAGCTACACTCCAAGGATTGAGCCAGCCGATATGAGACTTGGGTATTTTCCCAATACTTTGTGTCTTCCATACTTCAGCCCAAATTCTCCTGTCTTCTTTACATACCTAAGAATACGTTTTGCAGCTATCCAATGAGGCACTCGGGGTTCTTGCACAAATCGTGAAATAACATTAACAAAGTATGCGAGATCAGGTTTGGTAATAGTTAAGTAAATTAAGCTTCCAGGCAGCTTTTCTGTACAGGTTTGGATTCTCTAGTAATTTTCCATCTTCCTTCAGTAGTTTCAGGTAAATTTCCATGGGAGTGGCAACCTCCTTTGCTTCATTCATCTGGTATTGATTTAACAGATTTTTAGCATACTTTGACAGAGAAACAAAGTATCCATCCATGAGTTTCTCAATCTTCAACCCCAAAAAGTATTTAGTTTCCCCTAAATTCTTCATTTCAAAATGAATAGCAAGCTCCCTTCTCAATCTCCAGCCCCAAAAAGTATTTTGCTTCCCCTAAATTTTTTCTTTGGAATGTGTACATAGCAGATGGCTCCAAAGACTCGAAAATAATCGACTGTTGGTTTTTCCCTAGAGTAGCTCAAATGAAGATTTCTCTTTGCTTGGCCATGGAGGCAACTTATTGATTACATGACAGGCACACTGAATTGCTTCTGCCCATAGCTCACGAAGCATATTTTTGTCATGTATCCATGACAAGCTCATTGAAGTTAGATGAAATAACTTCCTTTCAACCATTCCATTCTATTGCAATGTGTCTGGACAAGTAAATTGCCTCTAGATCCCTTTTTCATGACAAAAAGCTATGAAATTTGCTAAGTTGAACTCACCTCCATTGTCACTCCTCAAGCATTTGATTTTTGCATACTCTTCTCACATGTAGAGAAATAACAACTTCTTTTTAAGAAATACACCCAAGTATATCAAGTGGAATCATCCACTAGCACCATAACATATTTACATCCACTAGCACCTTTAGGCAACAACTCCAGCACAACATACCACAGTTTTTTTACTACCCAAGGTTTTGACATATTTTAAAATCGATAAATTTCAAGTGGAGCATGTGCTATCCGAGAACAATTAGTTGATTTGGATTTGAGAATTCTTATGGGTTCTTCATTGATAGAATGAAAAGAATTAGGAGAATAGTGATCCCCATACAATGAAAACAAATGAGAAGATCGAAAAGTTGGAAGAACAAAGAATTTTTTGGTTCAAGGCATAAAATTGGCTAAGCATTTTATCTTAATAAATATAGAACCCAAATGGATGGTTTTATGTCTCTTAGCAATTCTTCCTCCCAAATTGAGACTGATTATTCAAATGATGGGGGTAAACTAATGGATCATGGTTGTACCTGTTCTTCCTAAACCAAATATAGTAGGACGCAGTGGCCCAAACATCAAACCAAGGAAGATGAGAGTCTTTGGGGTGATGCTAGGTGCACTAGCTTTATTGCTTGTGCACCTAGCATTTTTTGTTAATTCCAAAATTATCCTATGGTTGATCCGTATGGTTTGTACGAATGAACTTGATCTGTAAGTATAATTTAAACATACGGATCAACTTAATATGTATGACTCATACAGATCATGTTGATCTGTATGTTGATCCGCATGATTTTTACAGATCAACTTGATCCGTATGAGTCATATGGATCAAGTTGATTCATATGACTCATACGGATCAAGTTGATCCATATGACTCATACGGATCATAATGTCCTTCACTCAAGTTGATCCGTATGAGTCATACGAATCATGTTGATCTGTATGAGTCATATGGATCAACTTGATTCATATGACTCATATGAATCAACTTGATTTGTATGACTCATATGGATCAACTTGATCCATATGACTTGTACGGATCATGTTGATCCATATGATTCATATGGATCAACTTGAGTGAATGACATTTTCGCCCATTCACTTAAAATGCTAGGTGCACCTTGCATCACTCGAGTCTTTGCTATCTTTGTACAACATAGTAAAATCAATCCAGAAATTTTAAGATCACAACCAAAGAAATGATTCCTATCCTTAAAATTTAACAAGTGACACCATATGATGTTTGCTAAAGGACAATCCCTAAGAGCATGGAGGCTCGTCTAAGTCACATTACCACGATGCTTGCAATTGGGAGAACCTAGGCCCCAGGAGAGAAGTACATATCCTAAGTCTTGACTTACTATCTCTTTACTTAACGAATTAAATTTAATGAATACTTTCTTTTATCTAATCAAATTTTAATTACACTTGCTTACATTTAACAAAATGACAAACAAAAATTCAATTCAAAAATTTGTTTCAAATTTTTTCACATGATATTTAAAATCTTAAAATTGTAGATAAATAATTATTATTTTCTTATTTTAATATATAGGTTAAAATCTACATGTAAAATAATCAGTATAAAAAACATGTTTAAAACATAGCACAAGGGGATAAATATTTTGCAAGAAATAATTCATATAAATTGTTATAGTTTAAACTATATTAACATATAAATTATTAGCGTTAAATTATTATTTTTTAAGTTATTAATATAATAATTATAATAAATTTATTTTCTTACTCACTCTCTTATAACTTAATTTATTTATTCAATGTTTTATTTTTTTTCTAAAATATGAAGTATAAATAAAATATAACAAAAAGGAATTAGCATTTTTCATGGAAAAACGAAAAAAAACTTAATTCATACGATGCATAATATTTCTTAAACTATGTTAACATTTAAATTATTTAAAAAATTGTTTTATTATAATTTATTATTTTTTAAAATTATTATTTTAATTAATACTATCTTTCTTACTATTTTAATATAAATATAATTTTCTCTTTCATACTATCTTTTAACTAAACTATTTATTGACGTGATTAATTTATCTTATCAATAAGTTCTTTGCATTAATGTGAATTGCAAATGAAGATTGAAAGTGGATGCGGTGTACGAATTAGGATTTCAAAAGGATTTTAAAAAAGACTTTTTTTCATAAAAAAATCTTGTGTATTTAATCAGGATTTTTAAATCATATAAGGAAATTTTATGGTATTTAATTAAGATTTTTAAAATTTTTTAAGGAGTACAACAAAAATGATGATACTGAGTTAGGATTTTTATAACTAAAAAAAAATTTGATATTAAAAAATATATAAATTTCGATGAATTGTTTTTTAGGATAGATTTCGATGGATTTCATCTAACTTTCTTGTATAAAACATCTATCAAATAATCTCACTCAAACCCTTAAAATTTTGTTAAACTCTTTTTTTTTATATTGATTATTAGACTTTCTTTTTTATCATCACATATACCCTTTTTCTCTTCACTACCTAACACAAAAACCAGATCTATTTATTCTAAAGAAGTACAAAACAACGGCCAAAAAATAATATTCTTCAAGATATATGTGTCATATATGTTTTTCCTATTCTTTTAGAACCAAAAAATGTCAAATATACTTCTCTTCTTTGCACTTTTCTGTGAGATTATCACCCTTAATTTTGTCATTTTCATGAGTTAGTAATTCTCTTACAAATTTTTCAACTTCATCACTCTTTTTTAGTATATGCTTATTATTGTATCACTAACATGTTTTTCTTATATTCACTATGTCATTTGATTTATAATAAAATAATTATAGTAATTAAAAAAAAATTAGAAAATCAATATATAATTTTAAATCTATGGTTCAAATCCAAAAGCAAAAATTAGAATATGTTATTGTAAAAAATATTAGTATAGGAGGACCTAAAATTAAAAATAATTTAGTTATTAAAAGATTAAAAAATTGTATTTATTTAATTTTTTTAATATGTTTTTAAAATTTCATATAGTACTTTTAAATCTTATAAATCTATAAAATTATTTTAAATTCTTTAGATTCTTATGATATAAATTCATTAAAATATAAACTATCATAAAATTCTTATAAAAAAATTTATATGTCATAATATTCTTACATTATCTTTAAAATTTATTAGACTTTTCATACTAAAATAGTATTTTAAAATTTTAATTAAATATATCCTCTAAATTCCAAACCGAATGAATACGGTTATTGAACAAAAAAAAAAAAAAAGTGGATGCAGACTCAACTTTTTCTCACAGATACTCACTTGAGTAGTTACGAAGTTGATATTTATGCAACTTTTTGAAAAACTTGAAATAAATAAATTAGATAACTTTTTATTTTTTTTCTAAATATTATGCTTTGCTGAATTCAGTAACAATATATCTAAATTTTTTTATAGAAGAAAATTATTATAAATTTTTATAAAATATATAATCTCATGATAAAAAAATTCAAAATACTTATATTTTTACAAATTATAATTATTCTTTACGCATTTATATATTTTCAAAAATATTATATAATTTTTTCATTGTCGATACTATAAAATTAAAAAATAAAATGATAAAATTAATATCAATTTTTTTTATCTCTTATAACATTTTTATTCATTTTAAAAAATTATTTTATGGGTACAACACTAATTTCTTGGCAAATTTACTGTATGGGGTTCCTTTTAAAAACAATTTACGAAAGAGGGTCCGTTTCAAAACAAATTCCGGTGGAGGTCTGTTATTTACATGCAATCCGCCATTACTACTGGCGGCAAGCTTGTATCGCTACTGGCAGCAGCGGGACGCAGGCGGTATCGCCATTGGCATCAGCGATACACTTGTATCGCCATCGGTAGCAGCGGAACAAAAGCTGAGTCACGAAGCATGTGTCGCTATTCAAACTGGCGAGACATGCTGACTAAGCATGTCGCCATTAGGACTGGCGGGACATGCCAACGTGGGCAGTCCCACCATTGGTGCCTGCGGAACACGTAGGGGTGGTACGTTTGCATGTATAGGTTTGCATTGTTTCAGTCTGAAAAGATGGGTAGGCTTGCAGTAGGGGTTGCAGTGTGCAGGAATCACTCTGAAAAAAGATGGGTAGGTTGCAGTGTGCAGATAGGTAGGCTTTGCAGTTCTGAAAAGCTTGCATGTGAACGTTAAAAATTTGAACGTTGGGTAAGTTTTCAGCTATAAAAAAATTGCTTGAGAACCTTGATTGTTTACGCTTGCATTTCATTTCTCCTCACTGAGTTCTCTTTGTGTTTTTTCTTGAGTGTGAGCTTGTGCATTGTTGTGTGCTTCTTGCTTTGTGCTCCTTGGTTCAAATTTGGTGCGTGGCTTCCTTCCTTCAAGTGCTCTTACCCTTACCAAGTAAGTGTTTTGAAAGTAAATAAAATTTATATATTTTGTTAATAAATATTATAAGTTTAAGTTAGTTAGTATTATCAAATATTCTAAGTTAGTTAGTATGTAAATAGTAGGTTAGTTAGTATTAATAAAAATTCTAAGTTTAAATTAGTTAGTATCAGTAGGTATTGTATTGGTATTTTTTACGTATTAATAGATATACCAATGTTAGGTTAGAATGAAAATTTTATTTAGTTATTGTATGTATATATATTTGATCGAAAATAATATGTGGCTGAAAATATTATTTGGTTACTTAGTATGAAAATATTATATATTTGTTTAGTTAGTATAAAAATATTACGTGTATATATATTTAGTTGTTGTATATATTCTTAAATTTTATATATGTGATATTAGCTTTTGTAGTATTAGGTATATATTTACACGCATGATAATTTAGCCTAATAAATATATATACATGCATGATACACTTTAGGAAGGCACACCTAATATTAGGTTTTGTAGTATTAGGCACAAGTTAATATTAGCTTTAGGTATATATTTGTAAATTTTAGACACACGTAAATTTTTAGTTTTTGTAATATTAGTTAGCGGTAGAAATTTAAGCATTTTACATGTAAATAAATAATTATAATATTAAATAGACGTAAATTTGCTTTTTTAGTGTCTTAATTTTGTATGTTATATATAGATAGTATAGTTTTAAATAAATGAATTGATAAGTTAATATTGTTTGAATTAAATATTTTTAGTTTTTAGTTATATATATATATATATATATATATATATATATATATATATATATGATAAGATAGTGTTAGTTGTAGTTTGTAGGTTAATATTATTTATTTTAGGAAATTTATATTATTAAATATATGATACATTGTACATTATTATTATTTTTGTATATATATTGTTGAAATGATTTTTTGGATTTCAATATTTGTTTGTATTATAAATAATTTGTTAGTCCATATTTTATTCAATTTTTTTTGTTAATTGTAGAAAAAAAATTAATTTATTTAAAGTTTTCTTCACATGTATTTTAATTTAACTATAGAATATATTAAAAATTGGCCAGTTTGATTTTTTACAAATTTATTGTTATATATTTAATAATGTTTTTATAAATAGGCGTAGTTTAATTTATATTATTTACAAATAATGTATAAATTGATTTGTGAATTTATTGTATTATATTTTATTTTGCAGTAGTAATGGCATCTTCATCATCATCTTCATCACATATTAACATTAAGTCTGGCCCCATCGATGCTGATGTATTATGGATGCAACCTAAGCATGTTTCAGAACATGTTTGGAATGGGGAAGAAGATCGGAAATTACATATAAGACGAGTTGTCGCCACGTATCAAGGGGAAGAACAAATTCCAGAGCAAATTTTTCCTTTTCTTCAACAATCTGGTTTCGGCTGGATTATCAAGATGGGATACTTAAAAATAAATGCCTCATTAATTAGTGCTCTGATTGAAAGATGGAGGCCGGAAACACATACGTTTCACATGAGATGCGGAGAGTGTACTATTACTCTCCAAGACGTCTCTGTATTGTTAGGTATAAGTGTGGATGGTTTACCATTAATCGGTCCAACAAATCTTGATTGGGCTGATTTATGTGAGGAATTATTGGGAGTCAGACCACAAGAAGGTGAAATTAAAGGTAGCGTGGTTAAATTAAGTTGACTGGCTCACAATTTTGCACAAATAAATAACGACGACGAAGAACAAGTACGAAGGTTTGCCCGTGCATGGATACTGAGATTCATTGGAAGTGTCTTATTCGTTGACAAAAGCAGTAACAAAGTTTCGCTAAGGTACATTCAATTTTTACGTGACTTTGAAGAGTGTGGCACATATGCATGGGGAGCTGCCGTACTTGGTTTTCTATACAGAGAGATGTGCAGTGTTACCGATTATAATACTAAATCAATCGGAGGTATGTGCATCTTACTACAACTGTGGGCATGGGAACGATGTCCAACCTTGACTCCAAAGAGGACTCCTTCCCAAGTAGAAAATACACCATTGGGGCACAGGTTAGTCATTTTTAATAGCGTCTTTCATTTCAATAGAATAAATGGTTTTAGACATGTGTTAAATTTTAATCTTTGTAGGTGGCTGCGACGTGGAAACCAACCTATCGACAATGATGATGTGAGAGTTTTTCGTCGCAAGCTTATTATGAAACGTCATGAGGTAAGAACATCCTATTATATTTGTAAAATAAAAAATTATGTGTTATTTTACTACAATGTTCACAACTATGTTGTTATATGCAGTTTGTGTGGGAGCCTTACCCATCAACCGTTATATCATTGTTGCCTCCCGTTTGTTTAGTTTAGTCGGAAGTCTCGCGTGGTACGCGGTGGTGCCACTAATTTGTTTCTAAGTTATTGAGTGACACCAACCGGACAGAGTGTTGAGACAATTTGGGATGCAGCAACCAGTTCCAGAGTCTCCTTCACAACCCTTAAACATTCATGGCATAACATTAAAAGGGAAACATGACAAAAATTGGGGGCAATTGTTCGCCCCAATGATTCATCAGTGGAATAATCGCCATGCATTTAGGGTCGACGCTTATCCCCGACAAGAAGGCCTATTGAGCTTTAACTCGGACTACATGGTCTGGTATAGGCGAAAGACAAAGATGTTTGTTGACCCACAAAATGCAAAGACGGCTACATTGGTATTTTTTAATTTTTTTGAATATTTTAGTTGAACATTTTTTTAATGATGGCCATTAATTTTCTGACCCTTATAATTGCAGGCTGAAGTTGCGGAGACATTACAATACATGGTGTCTCCTCAAGGGAGGAATACATGGACAGTTGATGATCTCGTGCCTTATGTGGAAAAAATTACAATGTGATCAGAAAAGCAAGAGAGAGTCACTGAGCCAGTGTCACATGGTCCTGCATCAGAGCGTCAATTTCCCGCACAACAGTTTCACATACTTCAGTCAAGTGTTGAAACTCAGGGCATAGACAGACGAAGGGAGACTGTTGAAGCGGAAGAATATTCACAACAAATGGTGGAGCATGGTCATGGAATGTATTACACGCCACAAACATTTGCTCAGTATCCGACACAGATGTATCAGTATCCTTTTCAGGGTCATCACACTGATACTTCTGCAAGCCAGTAATCGTTCGGTGGTGTTGCGGAAACACAAGCTCATTTTTCATGGCCCACAATGACCCCTTCACAGCAATATCATGGCCCAATTCCAACACCTAATGCCCCGTTAGGAACACAATGGAATGTACCGAGACAAATACCTAATACGGGTGACTTATTCGGTGTTGATTTGCGTCACGCATTTTCTGCGGAGGCTGACGAAGAAGAAGCGAGGAGGCATTGGGGCAGAAGAAATCCTGATCGTCAAGCACGAAGATGGGATCGACCATGTGACACATCCTCACGGCATCACGGACATCAAAATGAATGATTTGCATGTCTCCATTTATTAAGGCTTTGTTGTATATTTGTCATTTGAATTTCACACGTAATGTATGATATTCAGTTTATTAAGGCTTACTTATGGATACAATTTATGTCGCGTATCAAACTATAATAATCAATGAACCCTAAACCAAATAACTAAGGTAGCCAAAAGGAAAAAACTAATGTTTCTAAGTAACGATGAACATCAATGTGAACTAAACCCTAGCCCATAAAAACTAACCCCTAACCCTTAAAATAAAAAACTAACCCTAACACCTAAAATATAAGCATTAAGCCCTAACCATTAAAATAAAAAACTAACACTGACCCCTAAAATGTTCAAAACTAAACACTTACGATTAAAATAAAAAAACTAAGCCTAACCCTAAAAAAATAAGAATTAAACCCTAACCCTTAAAATAAAAAACTAACCCTAACCCTTAAACCAAAAAACTAAACCCTAACCCTTAAAACATTAACACTAAACCCTAACCCTTAAAAATAAGAACTAACCCTAACCCCTAAAAAATAGGAACTTAGCCCTAACCCATGAAATATAAAAACTAACCCTAACCCTTCAAATAAAAAACCTAACCCTACCCCCTAAAATGTTTAGAACTAAACCATCATTGTCTTCATATACTCTTCCATTGAAATACAACACTGTAATAATTGAATTCATGATATACCTACATGATCAAAATTAAAAATAATTAATCATAACAATAGTAGTTTTAAAATAAATAAGTGTATTTGCTTGGTTGATCTACTAACTTAAACTTAAACTTAAACTTAAACTTAAAATTAAACTTAAACTTAAACTACAAATTAAAATAAGTAAACATTATTAAGAAATAACTTCAAAGTAAAAAACTTAATTACAAAAATTAATAGGCTTAAACTTCACGTGTTAAAATTTGTTTCTAAATAAAATAATTATTACTTCAATTAAATATTTTGTGAATCATAAAAATAAAAAAAATTTATTTGCTTCCTCTATTAAACTTAAAGTAAACATTGAGATATCATTCTAACAAAAAAAAAATTACTCATACGTCAAATTAAATAATTCAAAAAAAAAATCCTTCAAAAATTTAAAGACTCACCTATAATATTTATAACCGGAAGGGTCACACATCAAATTTTTTCTAAGCCACAAAAACCATGAACAAAGAGGATTACAAATAATTACTCATACTAATTTTAAAATAAAAATTCTAATTAAAAAAAATTCACTTAAACTTGACCTTCAAATTTTAGTCTAACAAATAAAATTATTACTTCAATTAAATATTTTGTCAATGATACAAATATAAAATATTTATTTGCTTGCTCTATTAAACTTAAACTACACATTCATACTTTATTCTAAAAAAAATTACTCTAATTAAATAATTTATGAAAAATTCCTCAACTTCACAAAAATTTCAAACACAAAATGGAGATATAGAATATTCACCTATTATTTTTCGAAAAGTGAAGAAATAATTAGACCTGATCTAGTGCTAATTTGCTATCTCAATATTTTTCTTATTTACCATAAAGTATCAAATAATCTAAAAGTCCAAGTTAGATAAAGTTCTTTTAAGATTATTAAAAATCAATAAATTACTAATAAATATAATAATGAAAAATTGTTATTCCCATGCTAGTTTTTATGTTAGTAAATTAAATCACGGGACTTTTAAATTAAATTTATATATACATTATTCTGCATATCATTAATTTTAATTTCCTTGTAGTTTCGTTATTGTTTTTTATAATTAAAATTACAATTTCTTTTTGTTAACTTACACTAAATTTTATCACAAGTAAAATGAAACTTCGTTTTTAACTCAAAACAAACCACAAAATAGTTAAGAAATAGCATGCAATTAGTTTTTGTCTTAAATTAAATTATATGTCAAATAATACCAAAACAATTGTATATGTCAAATACAGAAATTAATTTCATTCACAAAAACCATTAAAAAAAAGGCTTACAATTAATTATTGCTAATAATTTCTATATTAAAAATCTAATTTACAAAATTAATACAATTTGACCTTAAAATTTTATTCTAACCCATAAAATTTATTACTTCAAAATAAAAAATTTGTACATGATAAATAAACAAAACTAAATAAGACTTTCTTTAAATAAATACAATCTTACTATAGAATCAGCAAACTTCAAAACTTCAAAGTCTTTCTTCCTCAACAAACTTCAAAGTCTTTCTTCCTCTCTCCTTACTATAGAATCAACAAACTTCAAAGTCTTTCGTACTCTCTTCAATATCAAATTTTGCAAGTATGGAGCATCATTCCAACTGTTGTATTTAAACAAAATTTACACATAAGCTATCTGTAATGTCAAACAAAGGAACCTGTATGCATGTCACCTCCTACCTCCTACGTACTAGTACTAGTCTGAATACCCTCAACTGCAATGCATGTGACCTTCATTGTCCTAACCAATGCAATAACAGTGCCCTATCTACAAAGACCAATGCAATAACAGTGCCCCATCTACAAAGTAATGGTCTAGTTTTCCTGCAAAAAGCAAGAACGTGCCCTAGCTTGTTGAGTCACAGCCTGTATGCATCTCACCTCTACGTGCCCAGTCTGAATAACCTACAATGCATGTGACCTTCATTCCGCTAATCAATGCAAAACAGTGCTGGCTTGGTCTCGCAGGAGCCAATGGCGGGACTGGCCACGTTGGCATGTCCCGTCAACAGCACAGGCGTCTCGCAGGAGCTAATGGCGAGATCACCACGTCAGCAGGTGTCTCGCCCGTGCCACTGGCGGCACGCTCCAGGAATGCCAGCTAAGCCACCTTCTCGCCATCTTCAATGGCGGCACCCTCTTTCTCGCCATTGCAGATGGCGGAACACCCATCTCGCCATTGCAAATGGCGGGATCCTCTAACAAAACAAACCCCCAGCGTTAAAAGTTTGCAAATAGACCCAGATTGGTAAATAGTTTTGCAAACTAACCCTCTACAGTAAATTCGCCCTAATTTCTTATAGACAAAAATAAAACAGTTATTATATATGCTCATGTAAAAAAAAAAATGTCTTCTGAGGATAATTATCCCCATAGCCTTTCAAGTGCATCCGCCACTGGCTGCATCGGTTGATATATCATGGCAAAAACATAGCTAATGCTTAATTAATACATTAATTTAAAAGAAAAAAATCATATAAATCCATTCTTATATATAATTTTTTCTTAAATATAAAATATATATCCCTGTGCTTTGCATGAGTCCAAAAACTAGTATCTTAACATAAAAGTAGAGAATAGTATAATTATTTCATCTCTTAGGAGATGATAGTGTAAGAATATTTGGATAGTAAGACATTTTTTATAAAAAAAAATAACGGAAACTAACATAACTGTAATGTAAAATTTTAAAATGAAGTACAGTATTTTTTGTTGTGAATGACTGAAGTACAGTATATATACTCGAATCTATCAGAAACATCTTTCAGGAGAAATGTAATTTACACTATTATTTATCTACTCATCACATTTAATTAAATAATTATAAAAAAATAAAAGCTAATAATAAAGATTGTGAATAAGCAATTGAACGTACTAGCTTGTAATTTGATCATTATTCTATATTATCATTTTAGATCTTCATATTCTAATAATTTGTATCATAAAATCTAAGTTAGCACGTGGAATTAATAATTTCTAAAGCGTATAAATTTAATTCGTGAGGTATATCAGTTCCATGTGTTAGGTATATATAGTCCCACGAGTTGTTCTTTAGATCCTGGGGTCTATATCTATTATTATCTAAATTTCGATATAGTATTGAAGCTCAGATCTCAATTCCTCTTTGATATCCCTATTCCTTGACAGCAATATAGATAACAATAGGCAATTTAAATCCTTGCATGTTGCAAGACACTCTTCAAAACCCATCTTAAAATATTATGTGATATTAATTTTGTAAATAATAGAAAATGTGCAATTTTATAAAAATAATCTTAAAAATTAAGTGTTGAAAGACGATTTTCTTAAAATATATTAGTCTCCTGAACCCTTTAGTGACTCGGTGTCTAATCTTCTACTCATACGTTTCTCCCTCAGATTTAAAATTACACCCACTGTCTTTTTTCCCTTCACACGGAACCGCGACAATGGGGGTATTCGTCAGCGGGGAATTCGTAGGAGCTCAGAAGGTCTTGGACTTCGAGCTCGACGAGTTGGAGAAGCTCTTCGTCGTCGACTTGGTCTTGTTTGTTTAAGAACACAGCCATGTTGGGGACACCGACTTGTTTGGCTAAGAGGATGTGTTCTTTGGTTTGGGGCATGGGGCCGTCGGCATCGGAGACGACTAATATGGCGCCGTCCATCTGGGCGGCGCCAGTGATCATGTTTTTAACATAGTCCGCGTGGCCGTAGTGGTGGTTCTCCATCTCGTACTCCACGGTGGCGGTGTTGATGGTGATGCCGCGGGCGCGCTCCTCCGGGGCGGCGACGATCTCATCGTATTTTTTGGGGGCGTTATTGCTGAGGGTGGCAAGGTCCATGGTCAGGGTGGCGGTAAGGATGGTCTTGCCATGGTCCACATGGCCGATGGTGCCGATGCTCACGTGGGGCTTCTTGCGCTCGAATTTGCTGCGGACGGTGAAAGTGCGGCGTGGGATGGTGGTGGAAGAAGGGGTGCGGTGGAGGAAGGAGGAGGAGAGAGGGGTTAGTTTGTGGGTGTTGGTGGTGGAGGAGAGGAAGGGTGTGGAGTTAAGGGAAGAGGATGATGACGAAGAAGAAGATGATGCACAGGGGAATAATATGAGTTTGGAGGAAGCTGTTGCCGAAGAAATTGCCATGGCTGGTGGAGAATTTGGATAGAAAGAGGAGAGTGAAGAGTGAGGAGTGAAGAGAGAAGAAGAGGATTGTGTTAGTGTAGTGTATTAAGTAATGTAAATAGTGTATACTTATGAGTCATATTGATAGATCCACGAGGTTGATCGGATTTGTAGATTGTTATATGCTTACTGATCATATGAGCTCTTATTTATTGGTGTTATTTATGAGTAAGTGTTCAAGATATCTCGGTTATGTTGATTGACTGAACTACATTAATTAATTTATTTGATTATTACTTTCAAATTGAGGCGTTTCGTGGACAAGCTCTTACCTTCGCGGGAGATGTTTAAGATGGGGCCAATGTGGAATCTATGATTAGAACTGTGAGCAAATATTTTGCTTTGATTTATTAGACTGATGAAATTATTCTACCTGGTTAAGTAATTAATTCGTATGTGCAATTCTACATCTGCAGGCAGTTGATGCTTGGGGAACTGTTGATGTATGGTAAATAATGCAGGTAGCTTGGATAAATAATAAATTAAGCACTTGTGCTATTACTTATTTATTTTAATTTAAGATTCCATACTAAAATAAAAATATCATGGGTTCAGGAATTACTCGAGATGGTTTGTTAATGAGAATGAAGAAATCACAATGACAGGAAGTTATTAATCTGAATCTCACTGGCGTTTTTCTTTGCATGCAGGTATAGCTGTTTTTTCTTTTCCTTTCAAATTTAAAATATTGGAGCTGATGGTATGCTTTTTACATGCAGCAGCAAAGATTATGACGATGAAAAAGAGGGTGACACATAACACTTTAAATACAACCTCATAGAACTCTTTGCCCATTAATTGGACTATCATTAAACTAGCCATTTTTTCTTTGTAATTGGACAAATTCAAGTCATGCTCAAAAGAAAATTGAGTTTATTATGATAACTTGTCCAAACATCATCTTAGTCTTTTGTAACTGATTTTATTTACTTTCTGTGGTCCAATTAATCTATCATGTGTTTGAATAAACCATAATTTCCATGTAACAGGTGTTCACCATTGATGGAGGTATGGCAATGTGAGTCTCAGGAATCTGTTTCTGTATATAGCAACTAGAACTTCTTTAAGGCCATAGAATTTCAACTTCTGTCATGGTGATAGTTTGTTCTATGTTGATTTATGCTCAAGCTAGTAATACCTGGTGACTTATTGTAGAAGTTTAGTCGAGCTTTTTAACTGGTTGCTTCTTGAGATGAATTCGACATATTGTGATTGCACCTGACAGATGGCAGGGAACTTCAGATTCGCAATGGACCAAAAAAATATTATAAAGATTGCATGAATTCTGATTCCACTTCAGATTTACTTCTGCCTGCTGCTTTGAAAGTTGTAATTGATAATATATTTTATTTTAATTGGTTGATTTGTCCACCACAATATGCAAGAAAATTTGAAGAAACTGAAAGAGGTGAATAGGAATCTTCGTAAGGAGATTAGGTATACATATCTTTCTTCACTTCGATCAATCTCCTTGGTAATGTTTTTTTCTTGATCTATATATATGCACATGTACATGTTTTATTTGTTTACTACTGGTGTTTGTTCATGGCTTAGGCAGAGAATGGGAGATTGTATGAATGATCTAGGCTTAGAAGATCTCAAGCTCCTTGAGGAAGAAATGGACAAGGCTGCCAAGGTTGTTCGTGAGTGTAAGGTTAGATTAATTATATGTTCCTATTTATACACTAGTTTTTGCTTTTCTCTCATAAGTCCATTAAGAACTTGATAGTGTTTGAGAGCTATTTATTTATATAGAGAGACATATCATGATGAAACAGATTAACATTCATCACATCATTACTAATTGGTTAAGTAACGAGCAAATATGGAATTCTTTTTATAGAAACATAATTTTTTAAAAAAATTTCATAGTATCAGGACTAGCTAGTACATTAATTCCTATCATATACTTCTCTCTCTTGCAAGTTAGCATTCTAGTCATGTGTTACCCATAGTTATTGTATTTATGTTCATATATTAGAGGATATGTTATAGCTCTATTTGCACATATATTTATATTGAGAAAATTGTTGAGAAACCAGATACTGAGTATGATTCTCCGCTTGGGAAGCAGAGTTTTGCTTTAACAGATTTTATTCAGACAGTGAAAAATGTTTGACTTTCAATCATTACAAAAGATGAAAGTTGGATGCAGTGCTTGGAAATTGACTTCTTAAATATCTTGAATTTGCATTGATTTGCTACATTCTGAACATTTCAATTCAATTATTCAATTTTAAAGGGATATCAAGTGTGCTAATATCCTGGTTGATGTAAGTGGGCAAGTCAAGCTTGCAGATTTTGGGTTGGCAAAGGTAGCCTTTAACAACATTGAATTTATCTTTTCAGCTTCTTATCATACACAATCCTAATACTGGCTGCTTATACTTCGTATTTTTTGTGTCTTTTACCTTCTCAGGCAACGAAATTTAATGATGTTAAATCAAGCAAAGGCTCTCCATACTGGATGGCCCTTGAGGTTTGACCCTGCTCTTGTATCATTTGCTTGGAGTAATTCCTGCAAAGGAATGAAATCATATGGCTGTCTAATTTAGTTTTAGTCTGTAGTACATATTCCAAATGTTGCTGTAAGAACATAAAGTATAACCATCCATAAATTAGTTTACTGCAGTATATGCTTCCATTGATTTCTTGTGGCAGAGTGCAAATTCAGAATCTTGAAACTTTAGTTTTTCCCCCCACTTGTGATTTATGAGAGTTGTTTTAGTAAACTGGCAAATGATTTTTTATACTTGTGAGCTTTTATTTGTGACTGATTTAACTTTTAATTGTTGGTTTATAGGTTTCTAACTTAAAGAACCAAGGTGGTTATGGGCTAGCAGTTGATATATGGAGCTTAGGGTGTACAGTTTTGGAGATGTTGACAAGGCAGCCTCCTTATTCTGAGTTGGAAGGAGTAAGTATTATGTCACCCTTCTTATATAATCTTTTCTTAATCTTAAGTTTGTTACTTTCTTATTTTTCCTTGATTAATTTATTGGAGACTGGATTTTATTTTATACCCTATTTTTGATTTTTCACTCCTTTGAATCATAAATATTCAAGATTTTAGTTTAGTTCACGTACACCTTGTACATGATCCAACTTAGGAAATTAATAATATCCTTCCAAAAAGATTAAAATTTTCAAATAAGATCTTTTAAAACTAATCCGAATAATTTATTAAAATTATTAAGATTTTATTTTAAGTTTTTTTTAAACCTTTTAAAATAAAAATTAATTTTTAAACTATTATAATTAATTTTATTTAACATTTTTTTACTGACTAATTCATTTAAGCACTATTAAGTCAATGTTGATTTATTCTATGATTTCATTATTTTTTTCGTAAAAAAAGACTAAAGTAGTAAAATGATAATAGGTTAAATAATAAAATGTACATTTAAGTCTAAAAATATGATTTCATTTTATTTTATTAATTTAAAAATATTTATACAAAAATTTATCCAAATATATCTAATTGAGTAATATAACTCAAGCTCTAAAAAACTAAACTAATTTTTAATTTGATTTAACTCAACCTCAAAATTGAGCAGTTCATGTACATAGTAGGTTGAAATATTTCATTAACCTAAATTTTTCCTTTTATTATTATTATTATTATTATTATTATTATTATTATTATTATTATTATTATTATTATTATAGAATTTTATTTACTTGGATTTTTTATATTACATAAATATTCATGTCAAAAAGTATCAAATAAAAAATTTTAAGGTCCAAAGTATTTGTGATAAGCTTTTTTAAATTACCAATATATTAACTTTTAATATTAATACATATTATGTTTTTTAAATGACAGACTATGTTAATATAAGATTAAGGGTACCAAAATACTATGATATGATAGTAAATTAATAATTATCATATATATATAAATAGAGAAGGGGAGGAGGTGGGGGAGGATAAATCAGGCCAAAACTAATTAAAGTTCTTAGCCCCATGAAGTTGACTTAAATAATACACAAGTACAAGATATTATCAAAGTTTATGTATCATCACATCGAAAATAATTAAAGAATTTTTGTGTATTAATATTCATTTAATAGTGGACCAAATTGTCTATTATAATATTCATTTCATAGTGGACCCAATTGAAATTCATAAATATCTATGAAGAATAAAACACACAAAGTTCTCACATTGAAAAATTTTAATGAGAGAGGATTTACTCTCACAATTTCATTTTATGCATTTATTCCTTTGGGTATATATAATCGTTTTACACAACAATAATAGTGATAATTGTTTTATACAATGAAACCAGGTGCTGCCTCCTATAGCACAAAAGCACGTGATTCAACTCATACTTTCTCACGTAATACTCTGCAGATAACATTATTTACTGGACTTTGAATATTTAATGTGAATTGCCAAGCTCATCTTTAGTATTTTTATTCTTTTGCTTTTGGCATGATAGGAAAGAAACTTCAGGGCTGATGAGCTAATGGAGTTCTACAAAGTGAGTTTTGTGTGATATTTCCCTTTCTGCATATCAAAAGTTATTATAAACGTAGCAGAAGTAGGATTACGAGTTATTATAGGTCATCAAACCCAATTATGTTTTCATTTCATCCGTGATTATCTTTTTTTGTTTGGATGTGCTTCCTTTGAGACGTGTCTGAATATTTGTTTATTTGTTTCACAGTCAGATTTGAAACTCTAAGAAATTCTTGCATATAATTGAGGATTCCCTTGTTTTCCCTGTTATATGACAGTAAGAGGTATGATGCTTTCGTAGAACCCTTGTATTTAAAATTTCAAAGATCTGAAATCTTATCTCTCTTCGCGTTATGCTATGAAATAGTATTGTCCAAGATGTTATTTTCATTTATTCTGGTTATGAAGATTTGAAATCTTTTATCTCTCATTTGCATTATGCTGTTAGAGTCTTGTAAAACTCTACACGTTATGTATTTTGCACAAAATATTTGTGTAATTTTAAAAATTTAAATTTAACAATTGTAAATAGGATTATATATATGTATTATATTTCTGGTTGATTTCACATTCGAATGGGGATGGCAACCCTATGAGGCTCTTACCAAGTTGGGGATTTGGGGAGGGTAGATGTATGTAGAGTTACTCCCAACAAGCTGTTTCCAAGGGTCACAAAGCAGTAGCTATATTGTTGTGCCAACTGCCAATGCTCACCCTCAAAGTTGAGGCTAAATTTCAGCTAGAAGTTATAAATATGCGGAGAAAAAAATCAGTTAAAGAATGCAAGTGATAATGATAGAAATTCTGGCATGATAATATTGATTACATTTTTATGTGATTGATCTGTTAGCTACTTAGGTGTCTTAGTTATATTTAGAAATCTTATAGGTTGAAATTCTAATTTATAAAAATTAACTGACAGATTTTGAGCATTAAATAAACTCATTATATGCTATATTGCAATGTAAAGGTGTTGGAAGTTATTCCACAAAACTCTCATATTAACTCATGAAACAAACACACCCATGCACACTAGGCAGTCATCGTTATATGGATGCATAAACTGAAAAGAACTTTCGTGTTTTCATCAACAAGATGCATTCCCAGTTTTCCACTAAATTTTGATCGGGTTAACTTGCTGAAATGCTTTTATATTTGCCCCTTGTAAAATTTCTATTATTTGTGCGCTTTATGAACAGAAAACTACTGCTGTCAATTTTCTCTAATGTTCTTCTTACATGTTGAATTCAGCCATTAATATTCTATAATGTTTTGAGAGAACTGTGTTATCCTTACCCCCAATTATTAATGGTGCACATTTAGCCATCACTTTGGAGACAGAATATATTTATTGAATGTACTGCAACTGATCTGACAAAAGTGAAAGTTGTTTTGAATACAATGGTAGAGTAGTGAGTTTTATTGTATGTTTTTCTATTTGCATTTTATATGTGGTGCAATTGGTTAGATGATGATAGAGTATTTTGTTTTCTTTAGGTAATAGCCTTCTCAGAATATTGTGAAAACAAATTTGTCATTGAACCAGTTGAAGTTATTTTTTCTGATGGTAACTCAAACATATACCCTGATTTATCTGTCTACAATATGGAAGTTTCTCTATCTTACATTACTGGATTGATTGGGGTATCATTGGAAGCAGAAGAGGTAATTATTTTGCTGCTTCATATGAGTGGCGTGATCCTGCACTTGCAAATTGACTATTGATAAATCATTTAAGTTTATTATTAACATATTTAATATCTGACATTTGAGACATTCATGTTAGAATAACATACAATTAAGACAGCTTTTTGCCCCTGTTCTTTCTAGATTTTAATTGTGATTTAAAATTTGCCCATATTAATTTATCTTAAGGATTTAAATGTTGTACGTATTTCAACAACCAAGTTTTTTTTATACATTTACCAGGTGACTGCTTTCTTTTATACAGGCAGTTTACTTCTGTGGTTGAGTTATTCTTTTGTGCAAGTGAAATTTCCTTAATTTCTATCTAGTTAGTCTTTACATTGTAGTTACCGTCTCTAATGCAAGATTCAATTCTCATGTATTTAACAGCAATTGAAACAAATATTTTCCTTTTTATTTTATTTTATTAGAATTATAAAAAATTTGTTATTAACCTTTTCTATTATTTTATTATCCTTTTTTATTATTCTACTAGAATTTTTATTTTTTTTCAAAAAAAAAATTCTAAGACATTCTTTGAAAAATCGTCTTAAAAAAGTGTACATTCTAAGACAACCATTTGAAAAACTGTCTTAGAATCCTCAATTTTTTTTTTGATTTTTTTTATATGAGGATTTTAAGATGATTTTTCAGAGAATTATCTTAGAAAATCTATTCAAAAATCATCTTAGAATTTTTTTTTTCTTTTTAAAAAATATATTCTAAAACGGTTTTCAATATAAAATCGTTTTAGAAGGATATCATTTTAATATGGTTATTTGCCTGAAAACTATCTTAAAATGATAGTTTTTCTAAGATAGATTTTTAGGAACCGTCGTGAAAAGTCAAAACTTTTCATGATGTTGGTTTCTAAAACAGTTCAAAATTGTCTTTGAATGTGTCAGAAAACTGTCATTGAATATGTTTTTTCCGGTAGTGCAACGATAGATATATAAGTTAACAAAAAAACTTTTAGGTGTGAGATCGAGAGAAGAGTAGAGTTTAACTCTACTTTAGGGAATACTTCCTTATATTGAATGAAGTTCTTGATAAATAAGAAAGTCACGATTTTAGAATTTTTGAATTTGGATCTCTACTTCAAAAGTTAATTTATAAGATAATGGATGTTATTTATTTATATATATTATTTTGATCATATCTTTGTTAAGTATGTAGGATTTTCAACACATATTTCTCATGTTGAAGATAGAATATCTCATGTGTGAAATATGCACAATTACTGAATATTTATAGGTGGTTTGATAAAACTCAATAATAAAGTGATCCAATAGACATAACAATAATTATTAAGAGAGATTCTAATATCATTTTAAAATTTTTGAGTTTAGACCAACTAACATATAAGATAAGTGTTGACTCATGTTTTTCTTTTGTGGAGAATATTAACTCAAAATAAGTTAAGTCAAACACTCTCAATCTTAATTTTTGGGTATGAGTCTCAACTTAACAAGCTATCTCATAGGATGTGAATTATTCTGAAGACTAGATATTTTAAATGTGAAATTTGTAAGATTGAATATATGTAACGTAATTCAATATCAGCTTGATAAAGAGTAACTTGACAAACCTAGTAACTATTGTTAAAATAAGCTTTAATACTATATATATATATATATATATATATATATATATATATATATATATTAATTTTTCAAAATTAAACCTAATTAACTCAAAAACTAATTCATAAGATAATGTTATGACATACTTGGCTAAGATGATGATATATAATTGTTTCACAAGATGAGATATATAACACTTATATTTGACTCGTTTAATTGTTTTTTTTATCATGTTATTGGTTTGGAGTATCCACTGGTTTGTTGATGATTAATTTTTATTGGAGAATCTGACTGATCACGTTTGATGAGATTCTTCCCTTCCAATTATATATATTTTTTTTCATAAAGCTTAAATTTGAAACCCTATCCAAGAAAATTAAGTTTAGTATTACTCAGACTAATGATTTATTGGTATTTGTAATAATAATGAAGAATATATATATATATCCTTCAAACGTGAACAAATCCTTGGTTCATATCTTTAGAAATCTCTCTGAATTCCACATCATTCTTTATTTAGTAGTATTAAACGTAAAACAAAATAAAAACTTACATATATATGTTTGCGGAATCTATGCTACGTAAGATGGTTGAAGAGAAAAACAGATTTATGTGCAATATTTATATCACTTTCTGCTATTTGCCTCATCAGTGAGGAATTACTATCGAAATTTGGGTTATATACATGTTGCTCAGCTGTGATCTTTCGCACATCCGACACAGCCAATATCTTTGTCTGAATCATCACCACAACTTGACCAATATTTTCTTCCCCATATGATGATCATGCTACCTCACATCAAATTGCAACTTGTCTTCATTCAACTGTTCTTGGCCACTGATAGCACACTCAAAGCACGTTTGAAATTGTGCTATTTAAGCTTCACAAATCTCATCGAATATTTCCGACAAGACAACCTTTCTTATTCTCACTTATGATATCAAATCAAACATACCCAAAAAAATTAAAATAAAATTAAAAATAATTAATCATAATATTAAATATCTTCTTGAATTTTGATACACATGAATTTTGATTTCCATTTAATCTAATCCTAGTATATATGAGGTTCTGCTTTCCCACCTACTAGTCACAAGTCAAGGAACAAATTTTTAAACCCTTAGCCCTACGATTCTAATCATGTTTGTGATAGTATATAATTATTTATATACTCTTAATTCCTTCTTGGCAATTCTATTTCCCTCAATTAGCAATTATTAGTCAATTTCATGTTCATGGCAATCGGAAGGCAATTGTGGCTTTTATTTTTGGTCTCTAATTAAATAATTATTATCTATTTTTTATAATTAGGTTATACTTTTATTATAATATGATATATTATCTGTTATATTATTTTCATTAGTAAGATTACACAAATTTAAGATATATATATATATATATATATATTTGCTGAATACACAATTTTAATATATGTAAATAATTTAAGTGAAATTTTATTATTAATTATTTATTTAAAAAGTTAAAAATAGTTTTGCATGTATTTGGACTCTACATACCTCATCTTACCCAAAAAAGGCTTAAAAACTTAATATGGAACTTAAATTTCATAAATAAATATATCATCTAGAAAAGGATGTTTTGGGGAAGCTGTTAGTGGTAAAATCACACATTTAATTAAAGATTATTTTCATAATAATTATTTTATATTTATTGATCAGATCAATTGAACTCTCTATTGAAAGTTCGTCTGAACAAATTTAGATTATGAAATCGTGTTTTTTTATATAAAATTTTGTTTTTAATCCATATAATTTCAGTCAAACGTAATCAAAGTTCCCATGTTTTTATATTAATTAATGAATGTGATCCTCAAACTTAAAAAAAAAAAAAAAACTCGTGAATTTAATCTTCGTTTTTTAAGTTGAGAGGAATTAAATTCACATGTTTTTTTAAGAAAAAAATTGAGGGGATTAAATTCAACAATATAAAAATATAGAGGCATGACTACATTAGACTAAACGTATAAAGGGCACAAAATGTGTTAAATAATATTGCTATAAAGAAAGTAAATGAAAAAAAATCCTATATAATGTTTTTAAATAATTTTCTTAATATTTTAAGAAAGTATTGAAATAAATAAATAAATAAATTTAGTATTTTAAAAATAAAAAAATAATTAATAATATTTTATTTAATAATTGAGAAAATTTAAAAGAATATTAGTTGGAGATTGTTAGAATTATTCTTCGTTGAGTGTAAGCTCAGAAGGTCGTATTCCATATTTAGTAGCGACATATAAATTGGAATCTTATCGTCGATATCTGATACATTTACTTTGTGTGCCACAAAGGTGGCAGTCTTCCACATATGCTGGAAAATTTTATATATCTACCAGCATTACAATGTGCTCCTCGCACTTTGAATGATTTGCATTGGTTCTTTTTCGGTGAATTAGAGAGAGTAATGATCAACTTGCCTATTGAGGAAGCAACCAGTTAGTGAAGTCATTTTTTTTCTCTGAAATTTTCGTTTGATGCTTGATTGTCCCATTTTTTAAATTGAATAAAAAAATAAAATAGAATTTTAAATAAGATAGTTAGGATAAAATTGAAAAGAAAAAAAGTTAGTAACGTATAAGTTAACTTATTTTTCATATGTTACTTTTAAGTAGCTTATCAAAATAAACTACTAAAATAAGCTCATATACCAAATAAGCTTATTTTGGTCAAATGAGCTCATAAGCTCCTCAAAGGTCTTACTAAACATATCCTAAGTACAATTCCGAGTTTGAATTTGTGGATGAAAAAAATATGGTTAAGAATAGATATTTTACTAAAGGTAGTAAGCAAAATTGATGAATATTTTGGATCAATTGCACATTAAAAAAAAAAAGCAAAAGTAAGATGCTTTCTCTAAATAATTTTCCTTTAAAACCTTTCTTTAAAGTATGATTACTCAAGTTTGAGTCAAGTATGATTACTCATGAAGGTAACAAGACTCTCTTCATTAAGTTTTAACACAAGAAAAATGCTAAAAAAAATCACTCTCTAGTACACTCTTTTGAACACATTTTTTTTTATTAATTAAAATTTGTTGTAAAATACAAAAACATTGTGTTCTCATATCTTAGTTAATGACTTTCTAGCTTGATTTTATAGTTTCTAATAAATTTCAACCAACGATAAAAAGTGTTAGAGGATTGTCTTAGAAAGTATATTAGTAACATTCTTCTTAACACAATTGAAATTTCTAAAACATGAATTTGAAGTATTTATTAATTATTTTTTTTTTGCTTTCCACTTCAGTACAACTTTATTTTTTTTGAAATTTAGTAATAGTTTGAAGTGTGGAGGGTAGTGATGCAGACTTTTATTAGGTTTGTCAATGTTAGATTGACAGATAAATTGTCTTGAGATGCGATTGTTTTCTATTATTCATTTGATAAATAAGGTTACATCAATTTATAAAGAATGAACTACAATATAGATTTACAATATTACCCTTATATCGGACCAAGTGGATACACAACCCCTCATCCAAGTGGCAGATGCTTATGCTTTGCTGCAATCTACTCCACTACGCTTTAGCATATATTTGCCCATTAACATATGAGCCATGCACAACAATCTCTGCCTAGGCGAATATTCAGTCCGTGGAAGATAACAAGTCCACCTCACAGTCTCCTAGGTCAAGGGGTCTAGTCATGTCTAGCACCGAGCAACATTTAACAAGACTAAGCAGTGTTTGAATTTGTCAGTTTGACTACCTTGGTTAACATATCAGTTTCATTCTCTAAAGTGTGAACCTTCCAGAGCAAAATTTGACTAGATGACATCTATTCCTTGATCTTGTGTAACCTCACATTAATATGCTTGGTTCTAGCATGATAACCTTATTCTTTTCGAATATGCTTGGTTCTTGCTCAATGCCTAGCTCCTTTACTAGCCGGTGAGCCATACAACCTCCTTACTAGCTAGCCTCTACTACTGCCATGTATTCTACTTTAGTTGTTGACATTGCCACAATAGACTAAATGTTGGACTTCCAACAAGCATTCCCACTTGCAAGGGTAAAGACATACCTTGTAGACCTTTTGTCATCCAAATCACCAACATAGTTAGAATCCACATATTCCAAAATTAAAGGATCACCCTTCTGACTTCCAAACATAATACCATGACTTGTTGTACCCTTTAAGTACCTTAAGATCCACTTCATTGTTTCCTAATGTCACTTCCCTGGATTCAACATAAACTTATAGACTTGGCTACAACACGCGCCAAATCTGGTCTAGTGCAAACCATAACATACATCAAGCAACTGTGCACTAGCATAGGGAACCTTTGACATGTATTCCACCTCTTTGTTTGTCTTCAAACGTTAATCTAAAGAAAGTTTGAAGTGGTTTGCAAGTGGAATACTCATTGGCTTAGCATTTCCCATGCCAAACTTGTCCAACACCTTCTTAACATAGCCCTATTGTGAGAGCCATAGTCTTTTGAACCTCTCGTTCCTATGAATCTCCATCTCAAGAATCTTTTTTGTAGGGCCAAAGTCTTTCATGTCAAACTCCTTGCCCAACATGGATTTCAACTCATTCACATCACACAAATGATTACTAGCAATCAACATATCTTCTACATAAAGTAGCATAAAAATAAAATAGCCATCACCAAGGCTCCTCACATAAAAATAATAGTCATACTCATATCTTCAATCCATACAAAGACCTCTTTAACTTACAAACCAACAGACCTGATCCACCTTTATTGAATCCCTTTGGTTACTCCATGTAAATTTGCTACTCTAGGTCACTTGAGTTAAAGTTGTTTTCACATCCATTTTCTTCCAATGCATATCTTGACTAGCTACCAAGGCTATCACCACCCTGATAGAAGTATGTCTTACGATTGGGGAGAAAATCTCATCATAGTCAATCCTCTTCTTCTTTGAATGCCTTTTTGCTACTAGGCGAGCCTTGAACTTTTCCCTTTATTTTTTTTATAATAGAGGTTTCCTCTTTCCCATAGGAAGCTCTACTAGCTCTCATGTCTGGTTCTTAGCAAAGACTCCATTGTTGAGTCCAAAATTCTTTGTGTTTTAATTATGAAAAACCTTCTAAACATAAATCATAAACCTTCCGAGTTTAAGCCTATTGGTGAGTTTGTGTAAGTGTATTGAGAAAGACAAGTTTTTTGAAGAACAACAATTGAAGTAATCTCAAAGGGCTGATATGAGTCACTCAGAAAGATGACAAGCTTGACAGCTCAAAAGAAGACTCAAAATATGTTTGGTTGTATACTGATATGAAGTCAATATGTTTATTGAATTAAGAGAAAACTTTAATCATGAAAATGAATCAATAACTTAAGGACAAGAAGAGCATTGCTCTCAAAAGAACAATTATGAGAAATTATGAAGAAGCAACATGTGCGAAAATAAACAAGATTGAATAGTCATCTTTAAATTCAAAGAAACATTACAAGAAGGAATAATATGAGGATTTGTACAATGAATATGACACGAAGAACAACATAGTTGCAACACACTTAGAATGGAATATCATCAACAAGATGAGTTCATTCTGAAAATTGTATCTAGAGTTCCATAAATGCATTTGAGTTGTTCTTGGTAGATGGAAAGCTTGAAGAAAGATATTGATCTTTCATGAACAACTAGTGATCTTATACAACTTGGATCATAGAAAAATTTGAGACTAAAGTTTAAGACACTGATCTACCTTGGCAACTTGACATGTGTGCAATAATTTGAAGATTGCTTGAGCTACCAAAGTGCATTTGAGATTATCTCAGTGGATTTGAAAAGCAAAGAAAAATAGCTACATCTTTCATGAAGAAGTTATGAGCTAATATGTGTTGAATCTTGGAAGAAATTGACATGAAGATAGAGATTTCATTGTGTCATGATAATATAACACAACTTCAATGCTCTAAAGATTGCTTATGTTGTAGTGGTCCAACGACATAAGACCAATGCCTAAATATCAATGATAGAATTATTTGCAATTCCAATGAAGAAATTAATCTTTGTAGTCACCCAAATAAGCATTGCCAAAATTTTCTGACCTATATGTATTGAAACTCTCCTTGTTGGGTGTCATATGCTAAGAACATCTGAAATCAATAATCCACACACCTATCAATTGACTGCATGACACTGAAAGATCAACTTCCTCATTGTAGTAGTCTGAATCGTCAGTGTTTGCCATATTTGTAGAGCGAGATTCCCCTTCACCAGTATGCTTCAACTTTGGACAATTCTTTTCTATATGCCCTTGTTGTTTGAAATTGTAATAATTAACTAATTTTTTGTTTCTGGGTTTGGACTTATTCCTCCTCCCAAAACCCCTTTTTTCCTTGTGTCCTCCCACGGTCTTGATTCCTCTTCGCATACAGACCCTCTCCTTGAGAACACTCCCTTGTATTTTGTTTACATTGACATTGGGGCATAAGTGCAGCCATGATCTCATCCAAACTGAGGGTATATTTCTCATATATATATATGTATGTGTGTGTGTGTGTTGTCACTAAATGCTCATAGAAATTAGGCAAATAACATAATTGAATGCTCATCGTAACCTTCTCCTTTAATATATATTAACTCTCCAATTTTGTCCATAGCTCCTTCAGAGACGTTAGGTCCATAAAGTGATACACGACCTCGTCTTTCAAACACAATTGAATGGTCATCGTAACCTTCTCCTTTAAATCCTCCCAATATGCATCGTCCATATTGGTAGGTTGTGTTGCATGCAACGCCTTTAGAAAACCTTGTTGTGTCAACATATCCTTAACCCTCTGCCACAATTCAATTTCCTAGTTCCATCGAACTTCTATATTTCAAATTTTGCAATAGGGTTAAGCGTGCTTTGATACTAGTTGTTAACAATAGCAATTAAAATTCTAAAATAGAGTAATCACATGCATACACACAAATACGAGATTTACAAGGTTTGTCAAGTGTGTCTACATCCTTGGAAGCAAAGTGGTTGTTTTTTTATTATTCATTTGGAAAATAGGGTTACACTGTTTATGAAGAATAAACCACAATACAAATTTATAATATTACTCTTGTACCATACCAGATGGGTTCACAACCCCTTAACCAAGGGGCAAATGCTTTCACTTCATTGCGATCCACTCCACTACATTTCAACATCTGCTCATCCATAACATATGAGTCATGCACGACAGTAACAATCATCACAACCAAATCACAACATAACTTATCATCAAATTCAAATTTATGAAAAGCTTTTACATCATCACACATGCTATTATGCCATGTAGACTTAACTCCATGGAGATTTTTCACCTTTGAGCGATCGACATAGAAATATCCCCTACCATAGTCGTACTCTCTGACCATTCAAGGAAGACCTATAGTTGATCCATTGAGAGAAGTGTGGTTGTAACAAAAATAAACAAGCATGGGAGTTGGCTTACCCTATAATAGACCTATAATTGATCCATGGAGATTCATAAGGATTCACCCACTCATGTACTCTATAGGCTTATTCCTGTTCGCCACAATGAAACCCCCCAACACTAGGTTGAAAGCCCAGTAAGTACTTTCAACTTACGTGGCTACCCATATGCAATGCCAATTAGGCATTATGTATGAATGCGCATACAGTTTTCACCTCACACATCAATACAACATTATTTATATACACTGATGTGTCATCATTTTCTTCTATTTTCTAAACCCTTTTTGCACCATTTTAATTACTGATTGGTCTTAATTGTCAATTAATTAGGCAGTTTTATTATTTGGGCCCATTTAGCTAATTTGATGTTTTTAATCTAATTTCAGGAATTAATGAAACATTGGGCTTAATCCGGATTTTGGTTATGGACTTGAAGAGGGCAAATAAAGCAGCGCTTACCTTAGTTAATTTCTAATTAGGAAATTTCGCAATTTTATTTTATGTGGTTCAGTGTTTATTTCGTTTTGGGCCAGAGTATTGTAATAGGGCCCAGTGACTTTGAGTGACTCTTTTTAAATACCAGCCTTGGGATTCATGCAAGGCATTCTGTTAGACTATTATTCAGAGCTTAGGGTTTATGGTTTTGAAGTTTTTCTGTTCTAATGCTACTGTTTCATTCTTAATGCAATTTTCGATTTCCTGCTTCTAATTACAATTTCGTTCTTGTTTCTTCTTCTACTTTCATTTACGTTTCTATTTTCATTTTTGTTTCTGTCTCACTTACGTTTCTGTTTATTTACGTTTCTGCTTCATGTTTCATTTACGTTTTCTGTTTGAATCTATGGAAGGCTAATTATTCTGGTGTTGTTTCCTTATGAGGAAGAAGCCCAACTCTCTTTGAGGTTTCGTTTATAATGTAGTTCCCTGACAGTTTTCCCTTCACCAGTTAACCCAAATTCGTGAACATTAATTAGTGCACGCTTCGTGTTCGATTAATTGCCTTTGAGCCTAACTTGCGTTCATGCTTAATGGACGAAGGACTAACTGGTGTATGTGGTGCCTAATCACGTATTGACAACCCTAGGTTGATTTTCGCTTAGTAAATTGAAATAGGGTTGGATTAAGTGGTTAACTGTTAGGGACGAATTCTCCATAACCCAGGATAAGAGAATGGCTTCTGAATCAAAGGAAACAACCCATTTTTAATATTATTAGTTTCGTATTCCAGTTTACTTGTTCTGCTCCTTAAATCACAAAACAAACAAACCCCCCAATCGTTACTGTTACTGCAAGTATATTATGAACAATTGGTTTATCATTGCTCGTTGGGAAACGACCTAGGATCACTTCCTAGTTACTGCATTTTCATGTTTATTTGATTCGGATACGGCCTCGATCATACACATTCACCAAAATCACCAACATATGAGTCCACCTTACTCATAGTCACCAAGTTTAGAAACCCATCTAGTGGTCTACTAAGCTAAGTGAGAAATCTTCATAAGGGATTTTCCACCATCACCTCAACCAACATAACCAAAACTTATTAAAATACATATAATTAAGATAAAACTTTGTTTTCCAATATTATCATAATCATTCTAATAGTGTAGTTAATTTAATAACAATAGTACACTTATCTCATACAAAACATTTAAACATGGCTCATGGCTTCAATGTGACAACGTATACTTACAATTCAAGCAATAGTAATCACATAAGGAATGAATATAAAAGGAAACTACATAACATGCCCAACCTGTAATTAACTAGAAGTATTTGTTGTCCAAAGGGTCAACCTTAACAAGGTTACTGTAGGCTTAGACCACAAGACTCTTGTGCTTAACACGTTTAGCTTGTGCTTAACATGCTGGAACATAGGTTCCAAAATTTCTCTTTGGATGTCCCCGAGCTTAGCACGCCTATAGCGGGCTCAACTTGAGTGATTATACATGCACTTAGGAAAACAAGTTTCGGGTGGACTAAGCACTAGTTCATCATGTTTAGCTCATCCTTTGAACATTAACCTTGATACTTCATGCTAAGCATGCATTCGTCGTGCTTAGCTCAACCCATGAACATGAACCCTGATACTCATTGCGTTGAGCATGCATTAATTGTGCTAAGCTTGACCCATGATCATGAACCCAAAGATTATGCACCCTATGTATACAACAGGGCTAAGCCTAGCCTTGCAATCTACAACTTGTGAAAATTAGCAAATCTTCACTTCTAACATTTATCCATTGCTCACAATCAAACTCAAGCATACCAAAACACTATTAAACACTCTTATTACCTTTCTAACCAATTAATATACTCAATAAACCCCTCAATCAAGCTAAATCTTGAAAATCCCTAAATTTTCTAACTTATGTTTCAAAATGGGAACAAGGAAAACAACACAATAACTAACCAACCATTCAATCAATAATTGAATATCTCAACACAATAGACTATATGATAGAGCTTCCCTTACCCTAAAATTGTGATATTTCCATGAGAGGGAGGTTAAAGTGAGAAACTTTGTGCTCTAAGAGAGGCCATTTTCCCAACTTTTGTTGTAGGTTCAAATAGAAGAGTCCTATACCAATATCAAAACAAGTTCCAATCATGTTTTGATCCACCACTCAATTTCCACATCAAAATAATTTCATGGCTTCTTGAAAAGAGAAGAAACATGAACAAATAGGACAAAGGAGGAAGAAGAAGAAGCTTACCAACTAGTAATTATGTTGGATCAGCCAGGAATCAGGAATAAAGGGTTGAATAGATCCTTTCGAATTTTTTACCAATTCATTATTTAATTAGATTAAAACAACCATTTTAAATTAATCAAAGTTCTCTCAACAAATCATATAAAAAAGATCAACACAATCAAGAAAATTTTCATTGATTATAACATATCTAAAAATAGAGTTTTTATGGCCTTTTGAGATCAATTTCAATATCAAGATGAATTCAAGACTAAGAGTTATAAGAAAAAGAGAATCACACAAGAGTTTATACTAGTTCAGTTCAAGCAAGACCTACATCCATCTAAGACCTCTTTACAACTTCCAATATTTAAATAGTCAAGTAAAAACACTATGCACACACAATTCCTTAAAAGAACTCTAATCTTTCGCTTGAAACCTACAAGAGAAAGAGTCAAAATTGAAACTCTATCAATTCTCTTAACTTCTTGGTAACCCTAACCAAGAATCACAGCCTAAAAGAATGTAAGATAAAGGATTGAATACATTTGAATATGTAGATCTTCAATATCTTCAAGTTCTTCTCATAAGATGATCAATTCATGATGGTAGAATGAATGATTCTTTGATGAACTTCAATCTTCAGACTAAATGCAGCGCAATCCTTTTAGACAGCTCTCTTGAATTTTTTTCTCCAAGATTGAACGTATCAAGAGTCTCTAATAAAGAAAACACACATGGCTATTTATAAATTTTGACAGTTAAAACAAATCTAATCAATTATAAAACCAGACAATCGATTAATTCACACAATCTCCTTTGTTCTGCATTTCTAGAAATTGGATAATCAATTACCAAATGGGATAGTCAATCATCAAAGTATCCTTTGATTCAGTCTAAGAATCTCTATTTCTTCTATGCTTTATGGGTAATCAATTGTCACATATGATAATCAATTACATAATCACCCAAAGAACTTTTCTTTGATTCCAAGAGCTGGGTAATCGATTATCAAATGAGGCAATTGATTATCCTAAGCTATAGATCCTTCATTCTTCTGAAACTGGCTTGGGCACTCAATTACCAGGTTAGGCAATCGATTAATTTGATGGTTCCAATCGAATTTCAACTAGAAGTAAGTTCTATTGGTTGTACTTAAGAAACTTAGAGAAATACAATACTTCATCAACTTCACTTTTGATAAAAAAAAAAAAAGCATGAAAAAGACTTAGACTATATCACACACATGCATAGTCTAAAAACATTCAACACAAATGCCACATCTATTAAACATGTTTGACATTGAAAAATTATCAAAATAAAACTAAAACTAAGAGCTTCAACATTTGATCTAACAAAGTAACCCAAGATGCTATAGATAATAAGGAACAAGCCAAGATAGTGTAGGTGTAATATCTTGGCGCTGACTAGGGCAGGGAGTGATCATTGGTGTAAAAGATATTAGGCACAGACAAAGAGTGGCTCTTGGTAGGCTTCTAGCGAGAGGAATACATGAATAGAATACAAAACAAAATGAGAGGGATCCATAAGCTGTGCAAGTATATGTTTGTATAGTTGAGGATGACTTAAAGGAATTAATTAATACTACAACAAGATGCATATAATTTTTGGTTTTCCGTTACTTAAGAACTCCATAATTAAGCGTGCTTCACTTGGAGCAATTTTGGTGAGGACATGACCAAGAGCAAGGGCAAGGATCCACTTGAAGGACTTGGAGGACCTATGACAAGGGCTAGAGCAAGGAAAGCCAAGGAAGCTCTTCAACAAGTGCTGCCCATACTCTTTGAATACAAGCCCAAGTTTCAAGGAGAAAAGTCCAAGGTTGTGAGTTGTATCATGGCCCAAATGGAGGAGGACTAAATGACACCACTTTGTCTCAATTTTAGAGTGTTTAGTTTGTCTAAATAATGGCCCAATCCTTGTAAAGTTGGCTGACCAAAAATATGTTTTGGGTTAATCAACTAAAAGGGCTTTAGTTTGGTTTAGTTCAAGTTGTAATAAGGGCCCAATTGGCAACCTAGGCATCAGCCTTTTGGGAGACCAAATGGTGGCTGGCTTGATGGCTGTTGGGGGTGACTTTTGGTTGCCACAATTTCAGTTACACTCAGCCATTAAGTTCTTTTAATTCCCTAGGATAGTGGCATTAAGTTCTTTTAATTCTAGGTTAGTGGATCATTACTAAAATCTGATGTAAAGCTTCTATATAAGTTGAACCATTTTATCAATAAACACAAGTTGAGTTTTATTCAGAAAATTAGAGTTTATCTCTTTTATCTTAGTGAGAGTGATTCTCGTAAGTTCTTGATTGATTCAAGAACACCCTGGCTATATCAAAGGACTTTCACAACCTTTGTGTGTTGCCCTCACTGGAAAGAGTGATTCTTTCCTTCCTTTCATCTTCAACCTTGTTCTTTCAAACCACAATTCCAGAAAATCCACTTCTGCCCAGAATTATCTCATGGCCATAACTCTCATTTTACGCGCTCAAATTAAGTGATTCTTGAGCCTAAATTGAATTTCAAAACCAGATCTTTCACCTTGTTTTGGAATCACCTCATTTGGAGCCTTGTAGCTTGAGTTATTGCCATTTCTATATTTCTATCCAGCCACCACTTAACCTACATTTTATCATCTCATTCTTCCATTTTATGCCAAGAAGCACCTTATTAAGGCCCACGAAATTAGCCACCGCCCAACCCTTAAATCTGGCGAATTTTCCATCCTTTCCTTAATCAATTTCCGCATTTTCCATCAAGGTTTAATCCTTGATGATCCTAAGTCATCCTTTCTGCAATGAAGGTTCATATCAAATTTCAAGATGAGTGACTTTCTAGGAAGCGAGTAAGTGAGGTCAAAACATGTTGAAAAGTCTTGTATTGGTTTGTGGGGATGGACAATGATCTTTAAAGCAGTTGGGTGTTACAATTGGTATTAGAGCATGTCTTTCTCATAATAAGATGTGATTTGAGGACAAACCAAGTAGAAGCTAGTGGCCATGTAACATCCTAACAAGGGCATGAAGTGATCGCTAGTGCAAAAGAGATGAGGCATAAATAAAGAGCAATTCTTAACATGCTTTCAACGGGAGGCATACATGAATGAATCTAATATGCAATTGAATGAAAGGGATCTAGAGGTTGTACAGGTATAAGATTGTATAATTGATGATGATTTAAAGGAATTAATTAGTACTACCTAAATAAATAATATGCATATACTTTTTGGTAGCCCATCACTTAAGAATTTTACAGTTAAGTATGTTTGACTTAGAACAATTTCAATATGGGTGATCTTCTGGGAAATTTCCCAAGAAACGAGTGAGTGAGACCAAAGCAGATTGAAAAGTATTGTGTTGATTTATGACTACTATCAATGATCCTAAAAATAGTTGGGCATTACAGTAGGTATTCAAACTTCAACTTAAGAGGGAGGATGAACTTGAAAAGGAGGAACATATGAAGGAAATAAACGAAAAAGAAACTTTCCATTTTTTAAGCTCTTAGGGAGATGATTGGATTGCAATATGAATTATTTTTCTAAGTTTCTACCATTTTCCTCTATTGACACCCCCAATCTCTTTGTTCATAAGTCCAATACCAAAGCCTAACCTCACCTAAACCCACTAAAGCACATAAGGCACCAAAACATAATATTTTTAACTAGTTAATATATCTAATAACATAATTTTAAATTTAACTCAATCTTGCATTTCTAAATCTAACACTAACAAATTAAATTAGGAAACATTACGACATTATAATTTGTAATTTATGTCATCAATAAAATTTGGTTTATTCACCTTTGTGTTTTTGTTCTCTATGTTAATGCCTTAAGATTTAACCAATCTTAAGATGATTTTTTTGTATCTATATTGTGAAGGAAAACTTACTTTATGAATGTACTTTGAGGCATAAAGCTTATAATCTTTTAGGCTAATTATAATCATTAGATGCTTGCTTAGATCTTGTAGACTTTGGCAGAAAGAAAATTTTGCAAAAGAATAACGTAGTTCAAATTATTTGTTATTTCTTAGGTTACCCCTTATTGAATGAATAAAATTTAAGGGTAATATTAGTTTGATTCATGACTTAAAATTGGAGTTTTATATATCAATAATTCATATGCAATTAAGATTGACTTTAAATGTCATAACAAGTTATTAAAGTACTTTTCTATGTTGAATGTGTTTTGTTATAGGATTTTTTCTAGGGTTTGGAAGATTTGGCCAAAGCATTAAAGTTATGTATGTGTAACCTAATTCATAAGTTAGATGATGAGTTATATGCTCTCTTTGTGCACTGGAATACACCCCTCATATTCTTGGGATGGTTTCCTATATCACGATCTAGTTGCTGCCTTGAAATCTCCGGAAACACATAACGGGTGGTTACGACAAGGATGAGTGACAAGGCCTTGAGACATGACTAGAGGATTGTCGCTAGTTGAAAATCATAGCTTATGAAGGGCCGGTCATTGAGCAATGACTCAGTCAAAGACATAGACACTCAGTCG
Source organism: Glycine max (assembly GCF_000004515.6). Lineage (NCBI taxonomy): Eukaryota > Viridiplantae > Streptophyta > Magnoliopsida > Fabales > Fabaceae > Glycine > Glycine max. The sequence continues at coordinate 27,243,786 of NC_038246.2, forward strand.
ACACCCAGCCCGGAGGGTACACAACCTCTTAGGCTCATGTGTGAAAGCACAAAGAGGCTAACAAGAGAATATAAAAGAGGTTAACATAATCCTTCAACCTCGAGCGCTAAAGCACAAAGAGGCTAAGCTAAACATGGTCGACACATAGCCCCATTGGGTACAAATTAAAAAATAATTTTAAAAAAGGGGGCAATATTTTTTTTTGTCTCTCTAAAATTTTTAAAATTCAATTTTAGTCCTTCTAAAAATATTTGTTCATTTTTAGTCTCTCTAATTTTAAAGTACACCATTTTTGGTCCTTCAAGTACTATTTAAAGCATTTTCTTCTCTCTATATAAAACAATATCTATTTAAACCATTTTTGTCTCTCTATAAAACACTATCTAAATCACTTGAAGGACAAAAAATGTTGCATTTTAAAATTAGAGGGACAAAAAAATAAATTTTAAAACGACTAAAACTGAATTTTAAAAATTTTAGAAGAATAAAAAATATATTTTACTCTAAAAAAATCTTACGATATTGTATATATGTTTGTTCTTATTAAATTTATTTGCTACTATAGTCAAACTTAAATTAATTATTTTCACATTTTTCCTGCTTACAATCATCATTTCTGCACACTACATAGAAGAAAAATTGACTTGGCGTTGGGCATCGTATAATTTGTGGGAAAACACCGTGTGCCATGGGTTTCAATTTATAATTAACTACTTGAGGTCAATCTTTCGAAAATTTCAATTTTGCCATGGACATGAATGCTAATTTTGATTGGACGAGAAACATATTCGTATTCGCTTGTATAATATCTAAATCAACAAAGGTTTATATAAGGGGTAGTGATGTGTGACTGGTGTTTTAGGATTCGAATTCTCACCTTACATTGTGTATGAAATACACTTTATTAGAAGGAAAATACCTATATTACATGTGGTTACATTTCTTGATAAATATTAGTCACTATTTTGATGAGCCGGGAAATACTATTTTATATTAATACTATGATAAAAAAAATCTGATTAATAAAATAACTGTCCAGATATCAAAAAATAAAATATATAATAGAAATACGCACGTATCTTGCAATATTCGCCAACAACCAAAATTTATAACTGCAAAACTAAAAATTCAATACATCGAAGTTGAATATGATAAGTATTTACCATGCAAAACTAAAAATTCAATACATCGAAGTTGAATATGATAAGTATTTACCATGCATTGTCAAGTATATATTGTTTTTATTATATATATATATATATAGTTTTTTATAAACTTTTAAATTATTGCACGTGCATCTTGGACTGTGGACTTAGGAAATTGAAATAACTTATATTTTTATTTTAAAAAAAATTAAGAAAAATGATTTAAGTAATATACTGGATAAGTATTTGTTTAGGCAGAATTCGAACATTCAAAGAATAAAAGATCCCTTTGAGACAGTTCTTAGTCATATGCTAGACAAACACTTGGCCTAGACGAGGATCAAAAATATTCTAAGACTAGACCAAATACCAAGATACTTCCTCTTCTGAAAAGAAGAGAACTACCTTATAGAAATCTAATTCCAGGATTTGACTAGACCGAATACATGAGTACTCCCCAAGGAAGGGCCCCAGTTACCTGACTCTTCATCACTATAATGATGGTCACTTAATTATATTAGCATCCTAATGATAATTAGGGATCAATATATTGCCTAAACTGGTAATGAGACATAAGGGTCTATGTATAAATAGATATAAGAATTTTGAGGTAAACTATTCATATTCATTTAATATTCTCATTTATTGCTCTCGATTGATAGCCTTAATTAAGCGTTAAAGCGTCTTTTATAGGTAGTCATTCCTCGGTCCTTCAAGAGATCAAGGAAGACGTTTCAAGCTCCAAAAGTAGGAATAAGTTATTTGTTTATCGCGTGATACATGTAAGATTTCATTTGTGAAGTAGACAATTTTTTAAGATATTTAATATATAATATCATTTTAAATTGATTTCAAATACAAAAGAAAATTGATTTTTTAATATTTACTTTTCAAAAATACTAAATATGAACGAAAAATATTTTTATTGATTTGTCGTGATTCATTATTTGTGTTTTACAGAAGCATATTTTTCAGATTCATTCTGGTACATCACCTAATTACAGCCAGAGTCTCCCATGTGAGACCTGGACAGTACAACAATCACAAGAATATTCACAAGTACTAGATAATAATAAGACTGAGGAAAATGGTTTGTGGACATCTATTGGAGTGTTGTACTCAGAAGGAAATAAAATAGATTTATTGGAGTGTTGTACTGGTGAGGGAAAATAATAGAAGGTGAAAGTGATAGATATAATAGATAAATAAGAAAAGAGAAATAAAAAAGGAAAAATATAAATTGAGTGTTGAATATTAAAAACAAAACGCAAATATACATGGTACTCAACATTGATTAAGTGGTTGATTAAGTTAAAGACTTAATTATACTTAAATCTTCTCTTGTGAGAGAATTGAACTCAAATTTTTTCTTATGAATTTAATCTGGTGCGGCTCAAGGACTTGAGAGACCTAAAACAAATTTAAGAATGAGATCTTTTATTTACTCATAAAATAGTTTATTAAAATTATCATTGTTTTATTTAAAATTAATTTTTTGGGCTTTTTGTGATACAAAATTATTGATTAAATTATCGTAATTAATTTTATTTAACATTTTTTTTCAATAGACAATAAAGAGAAAAACTTTTAGGTTTTTTTAGCTATTAACTATTAAATTTCTTTTTTTAGACAAGATTACGATATTGGTGAAGAGTTGTTGCTCATTAATTGTTACTTATGATACTAACAAAATATTAACAATAGTTATTTATAATATTTTAATTAAAATTTATTTTAAAATATAATTTTACAATAATTTTTTTTAGATATATTAATACTAAAAAAAATTTAGAACTTTTTTTTTTGGGGAACCTAAAGCTCTTATTTGGACTGTTTGGACCTTAAACCGAACTTGAATTTAATGAGTTCCTAATTGAGTTACATATACGGATATATCATTTTACATATTGAATTGCCGAATAAAATAATACCTATAGTTAATTAACGAAATGATATCACAAACCAAGTGTACGTATGCATATTTATGAATCTTACTGATTAAAAATGACAAGTGGATAGCCTGTAAGTTGAACTTATTTAAATGGACGGCAACATATAATGCCTGCACGAACACAAACAGTCATGCACGCCAGTTTATTCGTACACGCAATTTCATCTAACGTTTTTTTAATTTCTCACTTTCACATCACTATCATAGAATCATCACAACATTTGCTACATTTTTTTTTCCTTCTTTCGTCGTTGATTTCTCCGCATAATTACCAAAAAAAACGCCTCTATAATTAAGCAATAAGAACTCCTCAGTGAACATTTTGAAAGAATTTTTTTGGTTAAATTAAGATTGGTTTTTGCATGGCACGGTTATGAACACAAATAATTAGAAGATAAAGATATATACTAAAATGATAATAAAATTCGTATTAAACTATTTACAGACATTATTTTAATATATTATCTTAATTTTTTTACTAAATTACCAACAAACGCTATAGCTCCACATTATTATTTAAAAAAAACAGTTAATAAAATAGTACAAAGGGAAGTACTCTTGATGTAACACAATGTACCGGCACAAAAATAAATCTAAAACTGAAGTTAATAATTCTATTTCGTGTAATCACCATCAGTTCTCCATACAGGTAAACACAACAGAAAATTAAGATATGGACATAATCTGATCTGAAAATAAATCACATATTCTGTCATATATCTTCATATATATATATGGACATAATAGAAAAACAGAAAAAAAAAAGAAGAAAAAGAGAGCAGCAAACAAGAGGTCATCCCTAAACAATACATCAATCTTAATTCGAATCCCCTATTTTCTTTTTCTTAAGACTATTTCAAACAACAAAGTGAAAGTCTTATGACAATTCTTTTCTTTTGTCAGCAATCTTCACTAATTGATCATAATTATATTCTCAATAGAAAAATACTAAGTTCAGGTCCCCCATTACCATCAGGATTCAACATGTAAAACGCCTCCGAGTCACGGCTCCCCACGACTCGCTCAAACCTCGCCCTCATGTACATCAACTCACCCTCCGACCCACCGCCGGCGGCGGCGGAGGCCGCCTTTCCGTCCTCCAGGAGAGGGATGACCCCGGCACCGACGGACACGCTCTGAATGGTGCTCAGCACGTGCCAGTCGAGGTCCCCGCACGTACGGGACACGGCATAGCCACAGTTCCTCCCGTTGCAATACATGGTCCACGAAGGCTCCTGAAAGAGCTTGCACTGCTGCTGTCTGCCACTATTGCTACGCATTGTACGCGTAATAGTGGAGGCAGACAGTTTCTGGCTCTCAAGCGCGATGCGCACGAGGCCAGAGGACATCTCCTTGACGAGCGAGGAGGTGGACATGGCGAGCTCGAGTAGGAGGACGGGATCGGCGCGGGGGTGGAGCTGCACGGCGAAAGAGATGTGTCCACGGCGGTGCCCGAAGAGGGTTCCGGTGACTTTTCGGCCAAGGGAAGGAGTCACGGAGAGCTGCGATGGAATCGTGAGCCACTTGCATGTTGGGATCATTGTTGGGAACGTGAAGATGTTCAAGAACGAGCGTATGAGTGAAGATATCTTGTTTTGTTGCGTTAGCTTTGGTGTGTGTTGTTGCTGTTGGTACAAGTTTGAGACCGAAGGCGAGGATCCTCGCCGCACGAGGAGATTGTCGGAGACATCATCGGATTCGAAGGAGCGGAAGTGATGGGTTAGGTTTGAAGGGAGGATTCTTCGGCTGTTTCTTGTTGTGACGGTGCATGCACTTGAGCTTCTTTGAAATATTTTTTGTTTTTGTTGTTCTTTCATGTTGTGATGAAATTAATTAACACAAGGAAGGTTGAAGAATGGGAGAAAGAGAGAGTGATGGGGTTGTGTTTTTTTTTTTTTGTTGGAGTGAATGAGGGAGATTGTGAATCAAGGTTGGAATAGAAACATGAAGAGAGAGAGAGAAAGGGGACCGACAAAGGTGATTATGGTGTTGGGAGAGGGGAGGAATATAAAGGGAGGGTGTGGAGGGTTGTGGGTTGTGATGATGATAATTTGTTGGACTTTTGTATTGGAAATGGTCCTACAAGCTACAATGCTAACAAGTAACAACAACCATCATCTTGTGTTTTCATTTTACTGCTTCTTCATTCACCCCGAGGCTCGACTCATTTGACTTCATTGCATCTCATTCTCACCCTCCCCCTCTATCGGTGGGTCCACCTTGCCTAGTTTCTGACACATGTTATAATTTATGGAAGTAGTACATTAGTAATCTGTACATTTTGTTTTTACTTTTTACAAATTAGGTAATAGGCAGTAGGAAGAAACGAGAGAAAATGGTAAATGTCATGGCAAGGATGATAATTAAATCTATAATGTTGCCTTGACTTGATTTTGATAGAGAAAAACTATTTTTAACGGATATATTTGATTTTTTATTAGGATCTTAATGTCTAATAAAGGAATTAAAAACATAAAGTTTTCAAAATAATAATTATAAAAAATCCCAAAAAAAAAATCATGAGAAATACATTTTGTGTTCCAATAAAAAAAAACCTTATTCTATTAGTTTCTTAACTCTGTACAGTAAGAGCATTGATTAACATTTTTTATTTAACGTGTAAAAGCTAGAGATCGGGGTGGTGTAACGCATGCCTCTCTATAATGTGAGAGATATTTAATTAGTAATTGTGAGACTTGTCAAATTTTATAACTATTAAAAAAATTCAACTATAAAAAAAGTATGTTTTTAGAAAAAAAAATCATCATCGATCATTTTACTTAATTCGTATAATTGTTCCTTTTTAATTAGTTAAGAGAAAGCCTATATTTTTTTACCTGAAACTTTTTTATAATCTTTTTAATAGCTTATACCGCAAATATGTAAGTTAAGAAAAAATAAAAATACTAAAGTTATTATTATATGAAATATTATAAAATAATTAAAAATATTTAACATATATATATATATATATATATATATTATTTATGATAAAGTAAAAGTCGTTTATAAAAATACTTTTACATTAATTGTCAAACCTTTAGATCTACAAGTAACAAGATGATGCTGAATGGAGAAAAATATACAATTAGTAGGGGGGATATGGATTGATAAGATCTCCTATATGAGCTGGTTTTCATCCCAAGTTAATATTCAATTCGCTAGGTCATTCAAGTTTCGTTTATTTCTATGATTTTATGTTGACCGTTAGATTAAAATCATGAAGAGATATGATCATTATGGTTGAAACATGCGTGATATGGGGACCTTCTGATGAAGTCCAAAAGTAAATAAATAAAAACTAAGAAAGCTGAGACACATTCGTGAGACATGCATATTGATTTGATGTCTATTATATATCTGCAAACACGCCCAAGCAAGGACCCGGGAACAGTTAGCAAATATCCCAAACAAACCATAACCTTTGATTAAGAAGGGATTTTATCTATTAATGAATTACTTTTATGGCACAGCTTCTAATCCAATAATAAGCTATTATGCTATCTATAAACATTTGAGTACCTACATGCACATTCGTGTGAGCTAACAACTACCCAGATCTCAAAACTTGATTCATCTTTAGTTGCACATAGAATATTAATGACACACACAAGCAGTGCACTATTTAATAATCCTTTATTCTTCATGCAATGATATTTAATTTGTACGTTTTTCTTATTACAATATATATAGACTAAAAAAGGGTAGTGCATTATAAGGCTAAAATCTTTTATATTTATAATAACATGTAGAGGTATAGCTTAACGAGCGACTTAACTTTGGCAAATGTATGTCTATGTGACTATGTCTATATAAGAAAAAAATCATATACTCCCCTATCTCGATCAGTTGTCACTTTTAGAATACTTTTCTGTCTTAATTTATTTGCAACTTAATAATAAATAATTTTTTCAATAATACTTTATTTAGTGATATTTTAATTTATAAAATATTAATTATTTATTATTTTATATTAACTGCTCCTACAATAAATAACAATATTTTAATCATATTGTTATTTTATCGTGAAATTCATATAATTAAATTTTTTTTGAAAGGCAAACAAAGTGTAACGTATATACATATTAATATGATAATTAATTATTTTTATTTTTAATATGTATTATCTGAAATGACAAATAAAATGGGTCGTGGAAATAAGCAACATCATATGGTCTACTCTTTTTTTAAGTTCACACCATTATCACTTGACATTTTATAACTTTGCAAGACACACAGGACTTGGAAAACAATGCGCGTATAATAGATTAGGTTGCTACAAGACTAGCTAGTCTGTATTACCACATTATTATATAACAAATTATTGATTTACAAATAATTTTTTTTATAAGAGATCACAAGTATTTTTTAATATTGTGAGTGAGAGATTAATTTTATTCATAATTCATGATTGTTATTAAAAAAAAAGTTTCACACATAAAAAATTAAACATAAATTCTTTTGATAAATAAATTATTTTTTCACGTATAAATGTAACACTCTGTTATACCATACTGCGTTTCAACAGTATGAATTATTTATTTAAAAAAATGGGATATATTAATATGTGGTTACTTTAGGACATGACTATTGATAAAGCCATATGACAAATGTATATGAAATGGAGGCGCGTGCTGCTGCCACCCTAGAAAGTGGGGAATATATGACAAAGTTGCATGACAGAGGGTGAAGAGCATGATAAGGGGAGGTCAATGGAGAATTATGCTGTTTGAGAAGCCACTTTGTCCCCATCCTTTTGGAAACCAAAATTAAACTATAAAAAACAAATTAATTAACACTTCAATTAATCATGTGTCTGAGTTAAATAGTTTAATACCACAACTAATTTCCCATCGTCATCAATAGCCCCATATAAAGGAATTTTAATTAATAGTTATCATTTTGGACGGTTCCAAACCCAGGATTTTGCTCCAAAAGATTAATTGGATTGGTTAACTAACCATTTAAATATAACCAATGACGGGAATATGGTTAGGTCATTTGATTTTGATCCATGGGCGCAGAACCGGCATCACCAAGTTAGAAGATCCCACTTTCTTTTTAACATGAACAAAAATGGTATATACGTCTTTCATTTTTTATTTGCATCATCATCAATATCAATTATAATTTTTCCTCAACTCGATAAGAGCAGGTTAGATGAATATAAATGTTTGGTGTCAAAAGAAAGTTAAAAAAAAATAAAATTGAAACTTCATAAAAGGACCCACCATTAATTTATGTGTGGTTATTATGAACCCCGCCCAATGCTTCGAAATTGTTTCTGGAATGACTTTTCACTTTTGTTTAGGGTCTTATATATTTTACGAAGAAGTGCCCCAAAAGGGGAAAAAACAAGATAAAAAAGTTTATCTCCTTTTATAATACCTTTAGACTTAATTTTATCCATAAGAATGATTATATACATATAACTTATATAACTGTTCAAGTTATGTTAAGGTTTCTCTTTATTTTAGACGTTTCTCTCTTGAGTGAGATGTGTAATATCATGATGAATTGCACCAAAAAAATGAGGGATCTAGAGGTCCTATAGGTATGTGAATGTATAATAAAAGATGACTTAAAAGAATTAATTGATATTACTTATTCTAACAAGATGCATCTACTTTTCAGTAGCCCATCATTTAAGAATTCTATAATTAAGCGTGATTGACTTTGACCAATTATGGGATGTGTTACCTTTTGGGAAATTTCCCACAAAGCATGTGAGTGAGGAAAAAACACGCTGAAAAGTCTCGTATTGGTTTGTAGGAACAGTCATTGATACTGGGAGTAGTCGAGAGCGATGTCAGAGCTGGTTGTCGATGTCTCAGATAGGGCTACCTACGAAGGGTTTTGATCAATAAGGAGTTAAGTGAAGTGTCGTAGTGTGAGACTCGTTGAGAAGTCAACAATCAGAGATGTTACAAATGATATTATAGCAAACCTCTCTTCCAGTACGGTGCAATTGAAGGATGAATTAGGCGAAAGCCAGTGGCATGTAAACCCTGGCGAATCACACCAGAATGAGAGGGATCTAGAGGTTGTACAAGTATGAGACTATATAGTTGAGGGTGACTTAAAAGAATTAGTTGGTACTACCTATACCAACAAGATGCATATATTTTTTGGTAGCCCATCACTTAAGAACTTCATTGTTAAGCGTGCTTGACTTGGAGCAATTATGAGATGGGTGACCTTTTGGAAAGTTTCCTAGAAATTAAGGGAGTGAGGATAAAGCACATTGAAAAGTCTCGTGTTGGTTTATAGAAAGAGTCATTGATCATAAGAGCAATCAAACAATGTCAGAGTTGGTTGTTGATGTCTCGAAAAGGGCTACCTATAGAGAATTTTAATCGGTGGATGATTTTGACCAACGAGGAGTTGAGTGAAATGTCATGGTGTGAGAGTGATGTAAGCTCCATTGGAGCTTGTAGGCTTAGGATCTTCTTCATCAATGGATTCCTTTGCTTCTTGGAAGATGAATGCCAATGGAATGGAGAAGGAAGAGAGAGAGAGGAGACGTCACGTCAAGGAGAAGATGAGTCTAGAAGAAGCTCACCACCATAGGAGGCCATGGATAAGAGCTTGGAGGAAGAAGGAGATGAATGAAGGGAGAGGAAGAGAATAACAAAAAATTTTGTGCTCTAAAAGAGCTCTGAAATCTGAAGTTTAATTTTCAAATGATCAAAGTTGAAAAAATGCACACACATGACCTCTATTTATAGCCTAAGTGTCACACAAAATTGGAGGGAAAATTGAATTTCAATTCAAATTTCACTTGAATTTGAAATTGAATTTGTGGAGCCAAACTTTGGAGCCAAAATTTCACTAATTATGATTAGTGAATTTTAGTTATGGTTCAGCCCACTAATCCAAGATCAATTCCAAGATTCTCCACTAAGTGTGCTTTGGTGTCATGAGGCATGTAAAACATGAATGACAAGCACAAAGTGTGACTATATGATGTGGCAATGGGGTGTAGTAAGCTAATGCTCACCTCCCCCTCTAAAATTTAATTGGATTGGGCTTCTACCAATTCAATTAAATTTATTTCCAACCACACACATCAAATATTCACTTAGTGCATGTGAAATTACAAAACTACCCCTAATACAAAAACTAGTCTAGGTGCCCTAAAATACAAGGGCTAAAAAATCCTATATTTCTAGGGTACCCTACCTACATTATGGAGCCCTAAATATAAGGACCAAATATAATGACATCCTAGTCTAATATGTACAAAGATAATTGGACCCAACCTTGGCCCATGGGCTCAGAAATCTACCTTGAGGTTCATGAAAATCCTAGGGCCTTCTTCAATAGCTCTAGCCCAATCCTCTTAGAGCCTCTTGCTCATAGCTCTAGTGACTGGTCCCTTCCTAGGGAGGATTGCATTAGAGAGCCATCAAGAAATGAACAACTAGGGTTTTTTGTAACACCCTTCTACCCCAAGACACATACACATATAGTATTTTTAAACTATGTTTGCTGTAGAATTTACTTAAAAAGGATGTATCAACTATCCAAAAACTTTTCATGGTAAAAGAGAATTACATGACTATGTTCATAAATTTAATAAAATAGTTCAATAAAAAACATAATTTATAATTAAATTAATCTTGGCACTCCAATGGGAAAAGGAATTGTACTAAATAAAATATAAGGAAAAGCTACTTATGAATTGAAAACTAAATAAATTTCTAAAATCCATGCCCAATCTTATATGGTCTCAGAGCACCCATAACCATAAAATTAAAAGACAATTATGTAAAGGCTTAAGCCTTTTCTCCATCAACATCATTATAACCTTGCATAGATTCATCTGCAAGGGTGATATTCAGTTCAAACACAAATAAGACAAACATATGGAGAGTGAGATACATCTCACAATACATTTAAAACTTTAAGGAAACCATAAAGAAATAAGATACATTTACAAACAATTAAGTTCAACAAATAGGCATCATATAAATCAAATGTTCATACAGTGAATGTAGCCATTAGACTCGTAAACTTGTATGCATATGGTGCCATTTTGAAAAACACAGTGAATGTAGCCCAGGAGTCCATGCAGTCGATGAAATGTCACACAATGGGAAACTCGACACTAGCACTTTCTCCGAGATGGAACTTCCGATGACATGTTAGGGTGTTCCAGCCTTGCAAGAATACTCCAACACATGTGATTAGCAGGAGCTTAAAGGAGATTCCAAACCTTGCGCCTCACGTTCAAAGTCGTATGTCAACTCATTTATGATCTCTTTGGTTAGGTTCATAAACATCATTCACTTTAAAACACATATGCACAACATGATGCATGATTCACAAACAATATGCACATGATTTATTTTCAAAATACCTTGGAGATTCTTATCTTGTGGGGATTAGGTTCTCTTAACATTTTTTCACAATACATACACATACCATGACATATTATTTTCACATATACTCGCACTACTAGAAAAATGTCTATTACATAGGGAATTTCCTACAGATTTTGCAAAAAAGCCCGTAGGAAATGTGTTTCATGCGAATCCATATATGTTGGAAATTCAAATGTTGATAATGAGTTGCAGTCATTTTAAAATCAGCAGGAAGTTTCATGTAGGAAAATCTATAGGAAATTCCACAAGAAAAGTTCTTGCAGCTTTTTAAATCCATAGGTAATTTTCATTTCTTGCAGATTTTTCCATAGGAAACTTTCTTGTTAATTTTAAATCCGCAGGTAATTTTCCTACGGTGGAAAATCTACAAGAAAATTGCCTATGGATTTAAAATATATTTATTTTTTTGAAACATTTCTCAATTTTAAAAAAAATTAATATACTAGTTTTAATTATATGAATTTACTTAGTGAATCTTGAAATTTTTATTCAATTTAAAAATAAATAATAATTATAATAACAATAATAGTAAATGTTTATTTGATAAAAGTGATTGGAACCAAAGTAAAAATAGCATAAGCATATGTTATTGATACCAAATCCAAAGCACTGGAGAAAAAGTTTAAGTTTAAATATAAATTTAACCTGATCATTATTCTCCTTTGGCTGAGGGCTTAGAGCTTTATTCATAGTAGAAAACTAACTACTTCCTTTCCTCCCCATTTTCTTTGCATTCCTCACTTTGATCCCTTTATACATAAAATATGTAAATTTCAAGATATCATACCTCACAGTGCAAAAAAAATTATGGATTCATCTTCCATTTTAATAGAAATCCAATGGCATTAGCTTACATTACTAAAGGCTATTATAACTATGAAATTTGATACTGAAAAGTACAAAGTCTCATAAATTATGTAAGCCTCTTAGCTCTTAAGAAAAAAAGAAGGAAATGAGGAATTAGCTTGTGTGTTTTTTTTTTGTCTCATCTTTTGACTGTTTTGGTTTTTGTCTTCTCTACTTCCTCATTAAACTATTTAACTGCTTTCCTTGTCTTAATTGTTGGCTGCATTTACAAAATAAAAGTATAATGAACATTCTATGAAAATAAAAGTATACTACATTTAACTGCTTTTCGTGTCTTCTCTATTTCTACATCACGTACTAATGACTTTTCTTGGTTAAGCACTCAGCAACTAAGAAATGTTTGGAAATTTGAACACTCTAATTTAATGTATAATGATTATTAATGGAATACTATTAAATAGACAAGACTGCTATGATGTATTATTACGAAATTAAATTAAACACTTATATACTATCAAATTTATTTGAACACTAACATGAATAATGATGTGGAAAAGACATTTGATTGTGCTTTATAAGCACCATTAACAATAAGGTAAACAAATGCAATTCCAACTCAAGGAAGTTAATGTTAATCCATTAACAATCAAATTCATGACTTGATTGTGCTTTATAAGCACCATTAACAATAAAGTAAACAAGATCAAGATCATGAACAATATTAATAATTTGTTTTGAACCTAGCACAAGGAAGTTAATTATGAATAACCTTGAACCAACAATTGACAAAATCACTCAACAATAAGGGAGATTGTTTCTAAGGTTGAATATATCACTCTCTTTTTTCTATGATTGGTATATCCTTAATGTTCAACCCCAAAACTCATAAGATCTCATTACATATCATATCTCAGCGCATAAAAAGAAAAAAAATTCAAAACAATAGCCAAATTTATACCACAACTAGCTAAATATCAGATTTGAAAAAAATAATACTGGAACTAATATACCAATCTATGCGTAAACTCAATTCACAAACAACCCACTCATCAACATCACAGAAATGCAAAACACAAATCACATAGACAATCCTTATTCTTCAATAAGCTCTGTGCAAACCAAGCCCTGCATCATAATAAAAGAAAAAGTGAATAATCATTCATTAGTCAAATTCCTCATGTAGACTATAAAGAAACCACAAGCCACCAAACAAAATATCACTATAACAAATGAAGCTTTTTAAGTCGGTTATGTAGCACATTTTATGACGGTTTTGAATTGTCGTAACACATAGCATCGTATAATGTGCCAAACATATACAACGACAATTTTGGAACCGTTTTTATAAATTGGCCTTTCTAAGACGGTTATTGCAAAAACCATCTTAGAATGTGTCGTGTATTAAAGGCGGTTTTTGGTTGTTAATCGTTGTAGTAGGGCAACTTTCTAAGACGGTTACAATAAAAACCGTCTTAAAAAGTTTAACTTTCTACGATGGTTAGTCACAGAACCGTCTTAGAAAGTAAGACATACTAAGACGGTTTTCTCCGTAACCGTCTTAGTATTGCATTTGTGTGTAAGACTTTCTACGAAGGTTATTCTTAGAACCGTCTTAGAAAGTAAGATATACTAAGACGGTTTTTCCAATAACCATCTTAGAATAATTTTTTTTTTTAATTTTTTTGGTGTGGTTTTATTATTTGTAGTTTTTTTTAGGTGGTGTTTTAATTTTTCTAAACATTGATTTGAAGCAAAAGTACTCATCATTTTCAACAATTGTAAAATCATTTACATAATTAATGATAGTCTACAATTTTGCAAAAATTTAAATTACTATACAATATATAACATTGCTAACATTAGTTATTTACATAAATAATGATAGGCTACAATTTTGCCAGAATTTAAATTACAAAATGTAACATTGCTAACATTAGTTGTAAGTTGTCCATAAATTACAAACTTTCACAACACAACTTTCATAAAGCACATGAATGGAGTATTTATTTGACCTCTTCATCAGCTCAAAAACCTCCCATGTAATGTTTGGAATCTGTATGTCTTGTGCCTCCTTCTCCTGTCATACAATAAATTACTTGCATATAAGACATGAAATATATTATAGTGCAAAATATGAAATAAATTTTAAAACCTCCTATTGTTTGAAAGGAAAAGAAAACAACAGAAATAACTGAATTTGTGTGTCAGTTACACAGCAGAGAGTATTATCAGCAAAGTATGAAAATACCTGGTATGAAAATACCAGGTTATCTGCAAAATGTCAACTAAAACTACAACACTGCATTGTATGAAAATACCTTGCTCAACGCCTTGGTAATCGTGATGGATTTTCCAATGTCAAATTTTTGGTATGTTCTAATTTTGGTGTTTAACTATTTTGCTTGTGTATATCATAGTAGGGGTTGGGCTTTATCAACTAAGCTAAGTGCATGTGAACTATGAACCTGGTGGAATAAGGGATAACATGCATGGAAGCTTCATGTTACAAAAATTAGAGAAAAAATGGAGGAATATTTAATAAATGGAAGAGGGACAATAATAGGAGAAATTCAGAAATGTCAGGTTTTGTTTGTCAACTTAATCGGGGCATGTACACAGACTTGAGTACAAAACACATACAGTAAATAACAAATTTTCATTTAACTAAACTTAGAGAAAATAAAAGAGAAAGTGTTGTAGGACTTACCTGAAATGTTGTTTCCTAACTGCTATGCTCAAAATTACCCTTGGCCAAATGTGACATAAATGCATTTTGTGATTTTGTGAACTGCTAAATAAGAGAATGAGATAAAACAAATGAAAAACTAAGAATTTTGTGATTAGTATTTACTGTAGAGAGGAAAGATTTAATAAAGTGAATATTCAATGAACAAAATTATCTATTTATAAGATTCCTAACAAATCAGGTTGATTTGGAACTATTCTATAGTAAAATGAAGTAATTAGCAGAGATTGCTAACAAACATTTTGATGATAACAACCAAATATAACAACAACAACTGAACTAAGTACATGCTTTATTAACTTGGCTACTAGCTGGCCTAGTAGCCAAGTTAATAAATATAATAAATGACTTGCCTTTGTATCCTCAAATACGCTTTCTTGAGTTGCATAAACATAAAAAACTTGGTCATATATGTACTGCTTTAGTTTATCATCTTTCCATGGGTATTCAACTGTAAACTCATCAGTGGTAGTAAGAAATTCTCTTCATGATTTCTCAACAATCTCTTTTTCACTAAGAGGCCTTAGTCGATAGTAAACTCTAATCTTGTCCTTCATGTCTGAAACAAAACTAAGTTCCAAGGTAGAATATGTAATCAATTATGTATGTATGTCAACACATACACATAAACTTGTTCTTCCTTATAAAGTGTTTCCATTTCTGATAATTGAGCCCCTTGCATTTTCAGTATGGCATCTGTTTGTTCATTTTTTCTATCGATATCCTAAATCATAATGCATGTTCATATGTTTTCCATTTCTGGTAACAGAGACTGTTTTATACAAAGATGCAGATGTATCTAAAAGATCATTCAAAGCCAAGTTATGAGATAGATATGCCTTTTCTAGAAATACAAAATAATTCTCAGAATTCTATCCCCCATCATTTTGGTTTAAGTAATATTGTCACATGCTAAATCAAAAGGGACAAAAAAATATGGCATAAATTAAAGCTGACAACTATAAGAATTCCAAGTCAAGTACAAATCCATTCTTTTTAGTACTATGTCAAAACATAGAAAAAGTAAAAGCAATGGAGCAAATACCTACCTGATCAAAATTATTGGACCCAGATGGTGCTGCTGCAAAGGAAGCTGTTGCAACTGAGAAGAAATATAAAGATATCATGGGTACAAGGTAGTGATAAAGCATTAGTGCAAGCTCTTCAAGACCACCAATGTTATGTTTCTTTCAACATACTTTTGGGGAAATAATCAATTTTTAAAAGCTCTCTCAAGAAGCTAGCAAGAAAAATAATTATTTCTCCAAAATAAACTAATCCAGACAATAACTCATTTTAACAATAAACTCCCAAATGCTTGCCAATGATAATTCATCAAATGTCAATTATAGTCAAGCCGTTGATTTCATAAGTATATTGGAGCAAAGAATGACTAGAGTGTTACATCTTGACCATAAACCATGCCACATGGCAATCACATACTACTCAAGATACATATAAATGAAAAGAATTGTTAGTATGAGCTACATCAATGAATGGCCAACTTTTCCCACTAAAGGATGTAGGCAAATTATTCTTATTAATGGATCTTAGATTCAGTTTAAAAAACCTTCCAAATTTATGCATGAAACAGTGTGTATGTAATTTCTCATATTTTGGAGTTCTGTTAGGTAGTCTACTGGGAACTAACATGTAATGGAATTCATCTTTCTTCTAGGGTGTTTGGTAGAGAGAAATAATAGACAAATTTTGTAATCTATTTGTAGGACTCATATTTTTTTATTTTATTTTAATTCAAAATTTTATTTTTGATTTTTTTAGTGCCCTTGGTAGTGGCTTTCAAGACTTTTTACTTGATTTTTGTGTAGTAGTGCCATCTACACGTACAACCAGAGGGAGCGTCCTTTTGGATAATTTTAAAGCTAGGGTTACCCGTGTAACAATTGATACTAGGGTAAATAGTCATTTTGGTCCCTGAAAGTGTAACTCGTTGTCAATTTAGTCCCTGAATCGAGATAAATTGCAAAATAGTCCCTGAAAGTGCAATCTGTTAGTCACGTTAGTCCCTGCTGTGAATGGAGTAGTTAACGTCGTCAGTTTTCGCTAATGTTGCACGTTTAGTGCCACACAGACATGCCACGTAATGAGGGACCAAAGTGACATTAAATATTTATTTATTTAAATAATGTTTTTTTAATTAAAAAACAATCAAAAGTCACGTTTTAGGTTTTTTTATCAAAAACTTTTCAACTCTCTCAGTAAACAACAAAAACACTCCCACTCTCTCACCTTTTCAACTGTCAGGGACCACAACCCATTTCAACTCTCTGTAGAAGACAAAACCACCATCAACCCTCAACCATCAACCTTCTTCTTCCTCGACTATCATCATCCATCATCGTTGATCACTTCTCGTCATCGTTCGTTCTTCATCGTTCGTCCTCGGCTTCCATTGTTGATCGTTCGAAAACGAGGTTTAAGGTATGTTGCGCCTTCTCTGTTTCTGAAAATTTCCATAATCTTCATCGTTTTTTCTTCTCCATTTTCATCGTTGAGCTTCATTGTTGATTGTTTTTTCTTCCATTCTGATTTTTCTTCTACAGTTTCATAGTTCTAAGGTTTACAGAAATACCCATTTCAAATATAGATGCAAGTTAATCTTTTAGCACTTCATTGTTGTTAGTTTCGTATTGCATTGATATTGGAACTTTATTAGTTGGTTTGATTCTATTTATGTTTCAGATAGGATTTTAGGGTTACAAATTAGGGAAAATTTGGGGCTTTTATCATTTGGAGCCTTTCATTGTTGTTATTTATGTTTCACTGATATGTTCATTAGAAATATGAATAGTTGCATGCATTGCCTTGAAGAAAAGTGTTGTTCTCTGTTTTAGTTAAGCTTGTATTACTTGGTTTAATTTTCTTCTTCTACTGAGACAATGGGTTATATGAAGCTGAATATTAGATTTAAAAGTTATTATGGAATTGTTAATGCTTGTGATTTTGACTTATAGTTACTGCATATATGTGTTTATGTTATTGTAGAATGGTTGATATTGAAGTTCAAACTCAATCACAAGTGATACAAGCTGATAGTGAGGGTGAGGCTGAACAATGAAAACAATGCATTGAGTGTTAAGTCTGCACAAATACCCTTAATGGTAGCCTTTCATTTTGTATACAGGAACTTGCCTACCCTTAATGCATTGCTTATTTTTACCTGTTCAGAGAATAGAACTTGTTTAATATTCTGTTTTTGACACATAAAAGATTCTGCCCTTCCCTTGTTTTTGACATTAGGTATGCCATGTGAACATGCCATTGCATGCATTGCACATCAGGTAAGAAAACTTGAGGATTTTTGTCATGGGTGGCTGACAATGGGATCATACAATGCCACATATGAGCATTTCATCAAACCAACACAAGGTGAGGAATATTGAGAACCAACTTCATATGATAGACCAACACCTGCACCAATTAAGAGGCGCCCAGGGAGACCTAAGAAACAGAGAAGGAAGGACACTACTGAGAACCCTTCACAAGCTACAAAGTTAAAGAGATCATACCCAATCATAACTTGCCAGAGATGTGGTCATCAAGGTCACAACACAAATGGATGTTGCTATCCAGGTGTTTCACGCAGACCACCCAATTGGATTCCACCACCACCCGATGAGGATGTTACACCACTTATGGTTTCGTGTCCCATGCCAAGTAGTCAGCTTGTGATGATGACATTCATGCCAACTCCTAGACTTCCCCCAAGCGGACATGGTCAGAATCAAGGTTGAAGAAATTTGAAGACTAGTTATGAAGTTGTAATAGAGTAATTAGGATATGTTTTGAACCACTTATGCAATTATGCATATCTTTTGAAGACTAGTTATGAAGTTGTAATAGAGTAATTATGATATGTTTTGAACCACTTATGCAATTATGCATATCTTTTGAAGACTAGTTATGAAGTTGTAATAGAGTAATTATGATATGTTTTGAACCACTTATGCAATTATGCATATCTTTTGAACAAATTATGAAGTTGTAATAGAGTAATTAGGATATGTTTTGAACCACTTATGCAATTATGCATATGTTTTGAACAATTTATGTATTGAAATATTCTGGTTAAATTTCTGGTAAAATTTTGGTTAAACTGTAGGGACTATATTTCTTGGTTAAGTTTCTGGTGAGGTTGGTAAAATTCTGGTTAAATTGCAGGGACTATTTTGATTTCACGTGTAACTTTCAGGGACTAAGTTGACAGTAAGTGACAACTTACAGGGACTAAAACAATATAAACGTATATCTTTCAGGGACTAAAATGACAGTTACATACAAACACCACCATTGACAACAATTGGATTAAGAACATTCCATAGACAATTGTTCTAAACATCTTCATTTCAATCCCCATACAATCAAGCTTTGAGTTAACTTGAGCCTTCCACATTGTCTTATCTTCATCTCTTCCAAATTGTCTTCTTTGTTCCATGGAAAATGTCCCAAGTGAATCATCAACTCCAAGTGCTTCAATCAATTGATCAACCCAAATAAAGTACCCACAATATCCAACTTCATCCTGAAAAGCCCCAAATAGAAACCCTAAATCAAAACCCCCAATGTGAAATCAAAACCCTAAATCAATAAATGTGAAATAGACATACCTTATTAATTGAACAAGTGAAAAACGCCCTTCATCTGTTAATATTTGTTCCAGCAACACGCCTAACAACCCTTCTACCACAACCACAAAAAAGAACAACTTGTGATGAAACTCTTGTTCGAGATGATGATGCATTGCTCCTCTGCGACATTGTTGATAGTAAGAGAGAACGAAATGGTGCGATTTTTGAGGTCTATTGAGATGATTAGAAGTGCAAATATGGAGGAGGAGGAGAAGAGGGCATAGGTTCTGTTTAAGGGTTATGTTAAAGAAGAAGAAGAAGAGGAGGAGGATATATGAGGGTTTTTTACTTTCGTTTTGGTCCCTCATTTCATTAAAATAAACGAAATTAGAAATAAAAAATCCACATAATCATGTCTGTGTGGCACTTAACGAGCCACATCAGCGATAACTGACGGCGTTAACTACTCCATTCACGGCAGGGACTAACGTGACTAACAGATTGCACTTTCAGGGACTATTTTGTAATTTATCTCGATTCAGGGACCAAATTGACAACGAGTTACACTTTCAGGGACCAAAATGACTATTTACCCTTGATACAAAAAAGACATGAAGCATTGATAAAAGAAAACATGGGAAATATAAAAATATATTTCAAAGACTTCTGATTTGATAGTCATCCCAATAATAGGAGATACCAAAAAGCCTTTGATCCATCTAAAGCTACTAAACTAAAAAAAAGACATTAAACCTGCAGATACAAAACTACTAGGAAATATTTGATTTACAAGAATACCTTTGACTGGTGAAGCTCAGGAGTACTTTTCAACACACTCCAATAATCACTAAGCTTCTCTTCTTCTCCCTCTTCCTCTCTGTCAACATCACTATCCTCTTCATCCTGTTTAATAAAGGGAGAAATAAGGGGAGGGGGGATGTTACTTACAACCTATCATTCAGGAATAGAACTCACTGGACAACCATTGTAAACGAAATACTATAAAATGGATAATAAAAGCTCACATCATTTTCTCCAATGTCAACAGCTTTGGCCCTAGCTTCATCCATCTCCGTCGACTGCCATAGTGCAAAATAAAGGGTATCAGACTATATAATAGAATGATAGGTCAAAGGTAGTATTTGAATGAAGGATGAGTATACAAAGAAGAAATTAATTGTTTAAGAGGTTCATTATCTGAAGCTCTTTATAACTTGACACTTTGAGTAAAGTATGAAACTCAAGGGAGAAAACCAACACAATACTAAGTAATTACATAAGAATTCTATTGTCAATGAATTATAAATCCATGTACAACTTTTGAAAAATTTCAAAAAGGTCACACATCTATGATCTATCCAGTTATAAATAAGATATAAGGATCAGATGATAGGTTGGCATGAGAGAGAAAACATACTCTTATTAAATATTTACTTTCAAAAGGCTCTTTCCCCTTTTATGGCTCAAGTTTAACAAATATAATCAAAGAAAAAAGAGACAATTTTCTTATTTGGATTTCTAGCTTTCTCTACCATTTTTTTATTTCCATCCAGATTCCAATTAGTACTCTAGTCAACCTGATGGAAGTGGCAAGCAGAAAACCTAATGAAAGTCAATTTACATACAAAACTATATTTCATGAGTTTCTTTCCCCTTGTATTGTGTTGATAGAGACCATTCTTTATAAGTGGTGAGACTTTAAGGTTACCAATAAAATGACAATTTCCATCCCATTAGGCAAAATTGGTATATTGGATTGGCAAAAAGACAAGTAAATGTCTAAATGACACTCCTTGGTGCTTCCAACTCAAACCATGTCATTATTTATAAACTGAAATTTGGTCTGAAGCTTTGCTTATTTGACTATGTGCACTAAACTTAGTTCGAAACAGCCAACTAAAATTCCCATGCTTGGGTCTATAGAAACTCTAACCTCTTGCCCCTCAACAACATTAGTTGAGAGTAGAGAGCCAACTTTCAATTTTCTTTTTATTTTAATCTCTCTGTTAAGTTTTTTTTTTATTTCAAATTAGTTAGTTATCTCACAAGTGAAAAAAGGAAGAAAAAAAACATGGGATTGCATTTTACAAGCTTTGATTTAAAAAACAAATTATGTTAATATGTCTTTATCCCAATTGCTCTTTATCAGCTTCAAAGGAATCCGGAAGAGAAGCTAGCAATATAAAAGTAGGCAAAGGAAAGGAAACCAGAAGTTTCACATAAGGCAATGAATGGTTGATGCATGTTAGTTTAAAATATTGTTTATGAAAGACATTATTCCTTTTTTATATATAAGGCTGTCTAGATATCTGGATTGACAACAACAAATTGATAGAACAAAAACATCACTTTTCTTTAAAACCTTTAAGCTATTAAGCCACCCAACTGATAACCTTTAATTAATAAAACAATAGACCTCATCCAAAAAGGCTAGCACCTGTCAAATTATACAAGAGACCTGAACAATGGAAATAAGATGACTGCATTTCACTTTCCAACACCCAAGTTAAGGCAAATCATATAAAACTAAACAATAAATCTCTTCAAGAAAGTAATTCCCTAAATGAAACTCATCTGTTTGCAAAACAATCCACTCAATTAGTATTATAAAGTTCAAACTTCCTTACCTCAATTTGTTCAGTCTTTTCCTTGGCCATAATGTTGTCAAATTCCTCCCTTGAAATAAGTTTTCCTTTCTGGTCATATAAAGAAAAGAAGTTCAGAAATTGTGGCAGAAATAAAATAATCATAACTTTTATTAAGAATTTGATCTTGCCATTATGTAAGTCAGAAAATTGAAAATTTCAACAATCAGTGACAAAGGAGAAAACATCATATATTTGAGAACAAAATTTGGCCACTGTAATGATAAAGTTATGAGGTGGATTAAAATAACCATCCATTACCATATGAATAAGGATAAGAAGTATTCAAGCACATCATTTATAGGCTGGGAAAATTTATCCCCAATTTTTTTTAGTACTCCATCCAGGACATGTGTTAATATCATCCCAAGAGATATTAACTATTACAATTTATGTCCATTTTAACGAAAAAATGAACAATAAGAAAACAAGCAAGAAGAGCTTAGAGTCAATAACCTCCTTCAGATAAGACACCATAAACAAAGAAGGTAATACAACGTGTCTTCACCTAAACATACAATCATCGCACTCTAAAGGGATCTTAAATTTTTTTTACAAATAAAAGATGAGTTTTTCTACTATTAACCTTTCTTTTTTTTGGTCATGTACCGACCTTCCTGCCACTCTTGGTTTGTGTATCCTAGGATTTATCAACTAACATAATAAGGTAAAATAAGAATTTTGCAGGTGGCTGGAGTGAAAATGCATCATTACAACAATATCTAAGGTGAAAGTTGGTGCCACATGGCAAATAATGTCACCACATACATAATTTTAAAAGGTTGTGTCTTTTTTAATAAAGAGAGGCAACTTACAAAATGAGCCACAACATTGATATTTTCAGCCAATGACTTTAGCAATTGCTGCTTTGCACACCAATAAAAATTGCCGAAGAACTACAAGAGAGGAAGAATAGTCTATTAGCCATACGCACAAATGAATCAATTCAAGAAACAATATTGTACCACAATAAAAGAATGTTAAGCTCAATGTATGATGAAAAACTATATTCTTTTTGTAGGTTGTGTTTTCAAGAATTAAAATATGATTATCTTCCTCCTGGAGATAGAGTGAAAGCCAGAAATGGCCATAATTGATCCTTTCCAACTATTGCCACCGATAATAGAAATTAATTATGTTTTGTCATGCTTAGGTGATTATACTATGATTAGAATTTATAAGTTAGAACAACATCATTGTTAAGTTGTGTCATAAATCGTAATAGTTATCAACTTCTGGGTATAGCTGAGATAGTTATGTTAACAGAAATAGCTAGGTTGATAGTGCCTGTGCTATTGCTTATTTACTTGGTTCAAAATCAGAATACAGACCATCTTTTCCCTAGTATCAATATACAAACCACCTTTCCAGAAATAAAAAATTACTTTATCCCAAAGAAGCAGTTAGAAAGAAGTTCAAGCAAATGACCATAGGGAATAAACAGATTCATCAAGTAAATTCCTAATAAGTAAAAGTAGAATGAGAAACTTTTCAGACTTTCATAGTGTCAATAGAATTGATAGAAAATTCCAAAATAAGAAAAAACTCAACACAACTTGGTCTTGGACTTGTTAAACCTGTGCAATTTTTCATCTTTATTATTATATTATTTCTTAAATGATTTCCCCCCTTAATATTGTAAGAAAATTCCAAAATTATAAAAATGAAATAAGTGATTTCATCATAATTAAGGAAGTTGCTAGTTTTTCCGTCAGTGTGGTTGCTAAGACATTGCTTATAGCAAATTGTCATAGTAAATAACCAGCAAACTCACAAGCTGTTACATCAGAAATAGATTTAGCAAATCTTGAAAGTTGTTACATCACTGTCAATTTCAAAGTCAGCTACCGCAACCAAATACCGTTTCACATCAATCCTGTTTCACATCAATAAATTAATCACCATTCCACTAATAACTGAACAAGATTTTTCAAGGGCTATGGTAGGGGAAGGCCAGATCAGCATATATTTAATTGACAATGAACTCACGCTCTGTTAGCCAAATATGACCACCTGTTGACTGTAATTAAATAAAGTTAGTAATGTTAATTACATAAGCTAGATTATAGGGAGAGCTAGAAAATATTACACATGAGATTTTACTTCAATTCTTCACAGAAAAGTAAGACGGGTGCATTGATATTTGGTTCAAAAAGGACTTTACAAAGAAAGAAATAGACACACTATTGGCTGTGTACAGACTACAGAGCACCTGGAGTTGTTCTACTGCTGTTATGTTCCTCTTTAGTCCTTTACTGATTCAGCTCTCCCCTCTCCTATGTACAACCCCTATCATTTGTTGTTCTAGCAGGTTCTCATATATCGTATTCTTATATTACCCCATAGGTCATTTGCCATCTTAATTATGAAATCCCTTTCTTTTCATTCTCTACTATTTCAGCATAGCCTCATTTTATATGTTGTTTGCTTCATTTTAATCACTTAATAGCTCTAATGAAAGAAACAAGTAACACTGTGCCGTAGGCTCGGAGAGTGGTGTGAATGCTATGTTCAAAGAGAGCAAGTCAAAGACTTAACTTAAAAAATATTGGTTACACTTGATTGTTAACAGAAAAATATACCTCAAACTTGTTACTACATGGTAGTTGCGAAATCATTTGTAAGACCATTTAATTTTCAAGAAAAAAGTCAGCATAATTTTGGTCCACTTGAAATGTTTGTGGCTAAGAATTTTACAATTTTACAACAATAGACAAACTCAAGTTTAATAGAGAAAGAAAAGACCAGCATGTACGAGGAAGAACTTTGTTAAACATGTCCCAACTGAGGAAGAAGTTTGTTCAACATGAATTTGTAGTACATGATGAAACATGATTATCAATTGTCATTAATGAAACTCTAACACATGTTTTCCATCATTAGCTAATAAACATATTAAAGCACGTGTTCTATATCTAATACTTTTGTCAAAGTACTGAATCACCCACTGACACAACTATTTTGGATAATTCTTTCTCTCGGTTCTCATTGTTTCTCTCTCCAGTTGCAATGGCAAATTCCCTCCAGGTTCAATGGGTTTCCCCTTTCTGGGTGACACCCTTCAATTTTTCACACCTAACACCAATTCTGAAATTCCTCCTTTCATGAAGCAGAGAATGAAAAGGTATATATAAGTATTTTTTTATTCTCAACTTAATTAGAAACATTCTTCTAACGAAGTAAACTTACATATGATCAAACTGCATATTGAAATACTTAACAATGTTCGATGTACTTTTTTTGCTAAGTGATTCATTTCTCACTGACTTATGTAATACAAATACACTTCCCTTATTGCTCCTAAAACAAAGCCATAGACAACCCCTGAGCCATAACTATTAAGTGGAACTAACCCACCAATCAAAGTTAATTTCTAGAATCATTGCAAAAACACTTAACATTTCATCATAGCATGTTCAGGCTACGAGATTCGTAAACTTACAGGTACAATGACCTAAGGCGCACAACAGCTACACTTCTTCGAGATGGCACACAGGTCAGACAGGGGCGACCTCACTATGCGTACTCACGACACGAGTTCCACTGCACACAATGAACGTTGGTGAGAGAGCGACGTTTCGAGGGACCTTCAGGGAGTGGTGTTTAAGATAGGGAGAGATGGGTTTGAGGGAGAGCGAGGTTTGAGGGAGACCTAGGGAGAGACCTTGAGGTTTAAGGCAATAGAGCTTCAGGGAGAGAGGGGTTAGACCTAGGGCACAACAATGCTGGAGCTACAAAAGTGTTTGGTTCAAGAGTTTAATTCGAAAGGTCGTAGTACGGGCAGGTGAGGAACAAAGACGGGCTTACCGTATGACCGTCATTGTCTTACATTAACGTAACATTCTAAGACGGTTATTTGTAACCGCCTTAGAATGTGCGACTTAAAAAACAGAATTTCTTCCCCTAATTACAAAATTGCCACCGCGCCTTATACTAAAGCGGTTCTTCAGAACCGTCGTAGATCTCGCGACTTAAAAAACTACTTTTGTAGTAGTGTATGTTAAGGAGACAAACCTCTTTCAAAAAAAAAAGAAGAAAAAGAATAAAGCAAGATGTGAAATACAATCCCATCCAATATGATCACTAATTTCATCGTCTTCACTGTCATAATAATGTTGAGGTGATGAAGGTGAATGAGAAGAAGTGGCAGCAAATCCCAAGTGTTCCATTAAAGATTGTAATGTTTTCTTGGTGTCACTCAACTTTTCTCTTATTTGTAGTTTATCTTGTTCTTATTTATGCAATGGTTCATTTAATGCATGGATTTGAGACCTTAAAACATTAACATCATCAATAGAACACTTTGATGGTTGACTTGAAGACATAAGTAATGATCTTCCCACATATCCAAGTCCAAACACTCCTTTTTTTTTTCTTCCAATTGTACGTACCCATACTTTCAAGTCAAAAGGCAAGTGATCATTGGATGGTTGGCTGTCAATTCCATCCTCTGCCAAAATGAATATGGAATTTTGAGAGGATAATTCATTTTTTTTTCAAATTTTTCCTACACCATAAAATCCAAAATTAAGTTATTATCATATAAGTTTGGTTTCTAAGGTGTAGCGATGAATTATAGATTTTATAGCAAGCTTTCCAACAACACAAATGACGCCTTAAACAGATGCATACAACTTAAGATATGACATAGCCTGTTTAGGTTTTTCATCATAAAACTGCACTAGACATACTATTCGACGATCGGCAAGTGCACCGGATCGCACAAGTAGTATAAAACGGTAAGTGATTACCGAGTATCGAACTCTTGGGGAACTTGTTTTACTTGGTAAAACTGTGGTTTAGTAAATAAGTGCCTTTGGATGAAAGTTTGGTGCGTGGTATGGACAAGTATGCAACTAAACTATTCAAAAGTAAATCACGTGAGTAATAGTGTGTGAAGACAGATAAAGAACGTGTTGGTCTTCCTACTGGATGACTGATGTTATTAATGATGTGTAGAAGCAAAGCTTCCTAGATTATTTTGATGATGCCAAAGATTATTAAAGATCCATTCAAACAAGATTAAAGAATCAAGAAGACTCAATGGAAAATTCAAGAGAAGACTCAAGATATGCAAGAACTTCAAGAAAAGCATCAAGATAAGTATAAAAAGATTTTTTTAAAGAAAAGATTGAATAGCACAATTTGTCCAAAAGAATTTTTCAAAGAAAAATCTTTTACCAGAATTTTTACTCTCTGGTAATTGATTACCATAAGGTAGTAATCGATTACCAGAAGCCCAAAACATTTTATAACTGATTTACAAAGTAGTAATCGATTACCATGGGCATGTAATCGATTACCATTGTCTTGTAATGTTCAAAAATATTTTCAAAATAGTGTAATCGATTACACAATATTTGAATCGATTACCAGTGGTTTTTGAACGTTGGATTTCAAACCTCAACATGAAGAGTGACAACTTTTGATAAAATAAATTGTGTAACCGATTGCACCATTATGGTAATCGATTACCAGTGACTGATTTTGAAGAAATTGCCAAGAGTCACAACTTTTAAAGTGACTGGTTTTGAAGAAATTGCCAAAAGTCACAACTTTTAACATGGTTTCTTCAAGAGCCATCAAATAGCTATAAATATGTGACCATGGCACGAATTTCAAAATGCTTATTCTCAACATCTTTCTAAGAGTTTTTGTTCAACACTTGCTTTGTCAAGAAAAGTTCATTGGACAAAAACTTGTGCTATTCTATTTTCTTCCTCTCCTCCAATCTTACAAAAAGCTTTTCAAGAGACCTACTCTTGGTGACTATTTTCAAGAGAAGGTCTTCTTGGTTACAAACATTGAACACAAGGGACCAATATTCCTTGGGTTCATTGCAAGAAGCAAGATTTGCTTCTTGGTCGATCACTGGACACAAAAGACCAACGTCTTTTGGGTTCATTGCAAGAAGTGGGTATAACTTCTTGGTTGTTATCACTGGATACAAGGGACCAACGTTCCTCGGGGTTCATTGCAAGAAGTGGGAATAACTTCTTGGTTGTAATCACTGAACACAAAGGAGGGAAGTCCTTTGTGGTTCATTGTTTGTAAAGGATTTTACAAGGATAGTGGAAATCTCAAGCGGGTTGCTTGGAGACTGGACGTAGGCACAGGTTGTGGCCGAACCAGTATAAATCCGGTTTTGCATTCTCTCTTTCCTTAATCTCTTTTACTTTCTGTTGTGTTTATATTTTTTTTAAGTTTACTTCTCCTTATTTGTTATTCGAGTAACTTACAATTAAAGAAATAATTGAATCTAGAGAATATCTAAGAAAGGGAAATTTTCAATTAGGAATAGTCAACAAAATCTTAATTCAACCCCCCCTTCTTAAAATTTCTGAGGCCACTTGTCCAACAGGATGTTCTCTATCTAACAATGTTCATGTGTTCTATATTGTCTCCTGGACTACTAAACCCCGATGTCTTATGCATGTTTAGCCTAATCCTAATCAAGCGTCGTCCTTAGATCCCTCTTGTTGGACTAAACTTTACCAAAACCGTATTAAGACATAGCATAACAAAAACTAAGCTACCGTACCCCGATGTCTCGTGAAAATACGATAAGCTAGCCTGGTCCTATCAAGTTCTAAGGATCAAACCATTTCCCAATGTTGAGTGACCCTAATTAAGCATGCAAGTGCGTGATCAAGGAAAATGCACACTAGAATTAAGTATTGATAGCACAGTGAACACATAAAACATCATTAGATAGATATGAAAGTATTTACATCAAGTACCCCATAGGAAGAACCAACTGAGGATTTAGCTCTCCATAGCGGGGAAGCTTCTGTTACAACAAGGAGAAGAGAAGATGAAAGATAGAAGAAATACAAGTAGTGGGGATGTCTCCTCCACGTCTAGAAACCTCACAATCTCTCAAAATCTCATCCAAAGTTCTGCAAGACGGCTTCCTCTTCAAGCTTAGTTCTTTCTTAGTTGCTCCACAGCCAAAAACTCCCAAAAAACTCAACTCCCTTCAGAAATTGTGATTTCAGCTTAAATAGGCACTCCTATCGGTGGACGTGCGCTTAGCGGAAGATGAGCTCACTTAGCGCACATAAGTGACTTCTGGCTTAGCGCCAGTCACACTCGCTCAGTTTGAAGGTGAAGATGGTACGCTTAGCGAATTGGCCTTCGTTCAGTGCCTCTATACAACTCAACCTCCTTCCAGAATTGTCCATGAGCTTAGCCATTAGATTGTACGCTTAGCGAGTGACGCGCTTAGCCAGAAGATGGCTTAGCGAGTTGATGAAATCTGAAGTTCACCAATGTTGCCTGTTTTACCTGAAATTGAAGTGGAATGATCATTAAATACATAGAACTGGGATACAAGGTACCTATTACCTAAATTATCAAAAAGTAATTACAATATTACAAAAAGAACCATAAATGGGAGGAGTCATATACAATTTACAATAGTGTTTTACACAAAAGTTAGTCGTATTGACTGACTAACAAACTCCCTCAAATTTACAGCTTTGCTTATCCTCAAGCAAATAAAGAACAACTCACTGGTCCCCAAGTGACAAAACATGCAGTGATTATGTACAAAGGTGTGTAATTCCCAAAATATTAGTTGCATGATAACAAATGAAACAAAAATGCCTTTATCAATTGCTTTTCACAAGACATGCAATTTTACAGAGAAAAGAACATGTTTTAGGAACAGAACAAAATGAAGCTAGGCAGGAGACAAATTTCATGGAAAGATACTTAACCAAATTCTCACGGCCACTGTATCACTCACACACAAGTGTTTAAGCTATTTAGCAATAACAACTAACAATAGGTCCAATCTTTGTACTTCATCTCATGCCATAAAGTCGAAATACACAAATTGAATCATAAGGACTTTTATTGGCTTGTAATGAGGTTGGGCTACAAAAATATTGGTTTTTCTAGGATGCAAAAGCTTGAGTTCTAAGAAAGCACAAATCCTAGACTAACCTAGTTTGTATTTTCAATCCGCTTAGCCCATTCACTAGCCTTTCACTTGATTAGTTTTAATAGCACACACTCATTTGAATTTCACACACCATTACACAATTTTTTTTTCATTAAATACATCAGTTTTTTTTCGAACACATAAAATTTTATTAATTTGCTATGTGTGTTGTAGTTTCTTACCTTTAAATTTATCCATCCAACAAACTCCCCCAAATTTGGGGCAAAATTGCCTTAAACCAATGTGCTCTCCTAAAACCTAAGCAAGGTAAATGGAGATAATAATTTCAAAGCTTAGGGTTCAATTTGACAATTACAATTCAGCTCAAAGATGGGTGCAAATGATATCATCATTGATAAACAGGTAAGCTTTTGGTCAAAGATGGGTGCAAATGATATCATATCCATATTTATGCATTTAATTCTAAATTCAGAGATTGATACAAAAATCATATCTCTATGCTAGTCGTTCTCTCAACAATTAAGTTCACACTCTCACCGGGTTATGGTTCAAGCTTTTCTTTCTCAATCAATCTGTCCACTGACTAACATTTCTAATTGTGATCCTACTTTCTTGTTGTTTCTCATCTACATACATGCTCATTCAAAACTCATGACTTCAACACATGCTTCACCCTTTCATGCAACCAATTCACAACACCAATTTCACAAAAAATAATTATGTTTGCACTGCATACTAAGATAATCAAGTCAAACTGTTCAGTATGCTTCAAGACATGCATACTACTATTCACAATCAAAAGTAACCCAATATAATCACAAAAAAGAAAAGTGTACTAAAGACATAAGTATAATAATTATAATTGTCATAAAAACAAAAGCAGGAATTTAAAATTCCTGTGACATGTCCTGTGATTGAGTGTCCTCATCCTGAGTGCCCTCCTCATCTGTAAGATGTAGCACAAGAGTGGCCGGAGGAGTGGTAGTCAATCCCAAGACTGGTGTAGAAGGGTCCTCTGGAAGATCAAGTAATGGTGTAGACGGGTCTGCTGGAATCTCATGCACTGGTGTAGGAGGGTCTACTGGCTGTTGAAGAGAAGATTGATCCACCATTGGAGAAGGTGGATCTGGTGAAATCTGTGGTGATCTCTCTCGAGTAGCATCCTCCTGCCTTACCTGCTTCAAAAATGAATGGCTCAGGGATGGTGGCCTCGAATGATGCATCCTGTACCTGCTGAGGTACCTGAGCACTGGGAACCCCACCTTCTCTCTCAAGAGAAGGTAGGGTTCCTGGCTAGGATACATTCTCTAAAAACTGCTCCACTGTCAGAATGGATCCTGGAGGAGCTACAACCTGCAAGCTCTGCATTAACAAAATCTATCCTTTATGAAGACTCTAAAGCATGGACTCAAAGCGCTGAGAGTCCTGAGTAGATGAGCCTGGAGGGACTGGTGTAGGAGTAGCAGAAGTGCAAGGAGCTGGTAGAGTAGAAGAAGAAGGAACATCAACTAGTCGAACCCTTGCCTTCCTTGCCCCTCTGAAGTTAACTGTTAGATCATCCATATTCCAACAGTTTTTCTTAATGTAAGCCAAGTTAATGGCCGGACTCAAGCTCTCATAGGTCAGACTATCAGAGGTAACTCCTCTAGCTCAGCATAGGGCAGTGATCAAGGCTGGAAATCCGAGCCTAGAGGAGTTACTCTGAGCAATAGAAGAAATCTGACCAGAGATAAGGGCTCCAATGTCCATGTCCATGTTGGTTACCAAGTCATAGACCAACCTAGCTCTATCCATATTCAAATTTGAGGTGTGGGATGTGGGAGCTAGGTTGGAGTAAGAGAAGACACTCGATGTCTGGGCCAATGTCATCAGGTCTTTTCTAAGAAGCTTCCATGGCTAGGAATACAGAGCCTGGCTTCAATCTCCTGAGTATTAGTCCTCAACCTGCAAAATCTAGAGTAGGTGGGTAAAGATTCCCCCTCCTCTAATACCACTGGAGTTTGAAGGAACTGATTCAGGCTGTCTGCATCTATTTTGATCAGGTGTCCTCATACTTTGACTTGCTTTGGGGATTGATCCTCTATGGTGTATAAATTAGCATAAAAATCCTTCACCATAGCTACATCTATGCTTCCATCTTGAAGATTAGCGAGGCGTTTGTGTAAATTCTGCCTCTCCAATTCCGCTTTAAACTCGTCAAACTCAGTATGATAAATCTGCACATTTCTCTCCGGAAGGATATTTCAGCCGAGAATGTTATTGGGGTATCTATTCCAAGCGTCCAAAGAATGGAATCGCCTAGTATCATACTGAGCTTGAGGTCTGGAAGCAGTGCTCTTCCTTTTCCTGGATGCCATCTACAATAAAAAGAACCCATCAGTTTATTAGACCAGAAGTTATCAAAATTGAAACAAAAATAAAAACTGAAATTGGCATTGTGCGCTTAGCAAGACAACGCTAGCTTAGCGCGCCTTAGGAAAAACAACACACTAGCTTTGCGCAACAGAGTTGCGCTTAGCCAGTCATGACAAAATAATTTCTCTACATAATTGGCTTAGCGAGATAGGCACTCGCTTAGCGCAGAGCAATTTTATTTCACACAATGGCCTAGCGAGCAGCACCGACTTAGCCTTATGCATGCCGCAACGAATAGCACTTAGCCCACAGGGGCGGCGCTTAGCGCGAGCAACACTTAAAAAATTTGACTAAGTTAAGTGGGCTTAGTGACTAGGCTCGCTTAGCCCAACCACTGCCGCAACTAATAGCGCTTAGCCGGGATAGGCACGACTTAGCATGAGGCAGTCAACTAAAAATCTGTCTAAGGTACCTGGGCTTAGCGAGACAACACTCACTTAGCCATAGGTTTGTCATTAATGATGTGTACAGTGGCTTAGTGCACACAAATGCCGCTTAGCCGCGATGTTCATAATGAAGATGAACATTCAACAACTTGGTTGAACTCGCTTAGCGCATGCATGCTGGCTAAGCAAGTTTGTCTGGAAATGTATGCATTCAAGGCTTAATTGATGAACTCACTTAGCGCATCAGCCGTGCTTAGCGAGTTCGTCACGTTTTCCAGAAAAACACAGACGAAGAAGTCTTTCGACTTCCTCTTTTAGGCCTCTAATAGGCCCCTATCAAACATGCAACATTGTCTACATTATCTACATATTGAACTCCTAACAAAGTCCTAATTTTTATTTATTCTACTTACAATCTAAACCTAAAAATCAAATTGCTAACCTAATGTCTTCTATCCTAAGGTATTAACAAAAGAAAAAGCATAAATGAAGTTGTGAACTTACTTGGATTGAAGATGCTTTGTGAAAATAGAATGCACAATGCAAGATGAACTCGAAGATGCAATGCATGAATTTAAGAAGACAGAGAGGTTGCAGGAAAGCTTTTGAAAAAAATGGGGTAAGTGTCAGTGTAACTATTGTTACACTTTACTTATCCATATTTCGAGCAACTCACTTAGCGAGTCAATCCGCTAAGCGAGAGAGGTGTTTGGCTTTCCGCCTCCTCTCTTGGCGGGCCGACATGGGCCCATTTAAAATTCAATTTTTTTTTGAATTGCGCTGAACGCAAAGCAGCGCGCTAAGCGAATTATGCAGATAAGGAAACCTCCAACTCTGGCTAAGCCTGGCTCATTGCAGGCTTAGCGAATATAA
The DNA here is from genome assembly GCF_000004515.6 of Glycine max. Lineage (NCBI taxonomy): Eukaryota > Viridiplantae > Streptophyta > Magnoliopsida > Fabales > Fabaceae > Glycine > Glycine max. Next base: position 27,277,639 of record NC_038246.2, read on the forward strand.
TGCATCCTATATATAGGGGGGCCTGCGCTTAGCGAGTGGTTGCTAGCTTAGCGCTATTTAGGCCACAAGGAATTGAGCTTAGCACGGGTACATCACGCTTAGCTCAATTAAACTAGTAATTTGACCGCAAGGAATAACGCTTAGCATGGGTAAATCGCACTTAGCCAACAAACACAATGTGCTTAGCGAGTGTACTCTCGCTTAGCCCAATTCAGGTCGAATTGAATTGGGATAAGCTCACCCATGGCTAGCTTAGCGAGCCAATCGCCTTGAGATGCAAGGGTTTGAGCACTTAGCACAGGCTAGCTTCACTTAGTGAAAGAAGGAGATGCGCTTAGCAAGTGGACTGTTTTCATGAAAATGTTTTTAGGTTATTTTTAGTCCACTTTCTCAAAACATGTAGAACAACCCCCTAATATCTATGACTCATTATAAGCCGATATCCCTCTTTTCTAATGATTATAAAGCAAATTCCATCTTATGCAATGCATGAAAAACAAAATGAAAGGAATTAGAATTGGGTTGCCTCCTAGGAAGCACTCTTTTAACGTCATTAGCTTGACGCATATAACTTAATAGGTGATATCAAATTTGGCCCTCCTTTTTAGGACCTCCTGTTCAACCTCCCTTACCTGTAAGCAAACATTTTGTTCTAGCACAGGCAGTCTTCTACAAATAAATCAAAATCAATTCTCTAATCTTCAAAGCCCACTTCTAGTTTCTTTCTTCCCATGTCAACTACACAGCTTGTAGTTAACATAAATGGCCTTCCCAAGATTAAGGGAATGTCATCATCTTCACATATATCCATTACAACAAAGTTTGCTGGCAAGATAAAATGTTTTACTATGACCAAAACATCTTCAATTACTCTGTATGGTTTGGTAATGGAGCGGTCAACCAACTGTAGAGTCATTCTAGTGGGCATGATTTCCAACTCTCCCAGTCTTTTGCCCATGGAGAGTGACATTAGATTGATACTGGCTCCCAAGTCAATGAGAGCTTTTCCCACTGTGACTTCACCTATTGAGCAAAGAATGGTCACACTCCTAGGGTCTTTGTGCTTTGGTGGAAGAATTTTCTGAATCACAGCACTGCAATTACCCTCCACAACTATATTTTCCTGGTGAATGTACTTGTGCTTCCTTGTCAACATGTCTTTTAAAAACTTTGAGTAGAGTGGCATTTGTTGTAGAGCTTCTCCAAATGGCATAGTTATTTCCAATTTCCTAAAAATATCTAGGAATCTCGCCAGGTGGCATTCCTTATCTTTCTAGGAAGGTACCAAAGGGTATGGCACTTCTTTCCCCTCATCTGAAGCTGTTTCTTTACTTTTTTCTCTTGCTTTTTCACTCTTACTCTTTTCTTCTTCTTTATTTTTTTCAACTTTTTCTTTTTCTCCTTTTTCCTTTTGTTTTCCTCCCTCTATTTCTTTTTCATTGTCTTTTATTTCTTCCCTTCCAACAATTATTGGTTTTTCTCTCCAATGACTCCTCTCATCTCTTACCTCATTCTTCTTTTTATCAGTAGTGTCCTTCAAAGCAACTTGCTCCTTCAAAGAAACAACATCCTCATCCTCAGCCGCCACAAGCTTCCTGCTTCTTGTTATAACAACTTTGCACTCTTCTTTGGGATTCTTCTCGGTATTTGCTCCAAAGCTGCTGGATGACTTCTTAGCTAATTGCTTGGCCATCTCACCCACCTAGATCTCAAGGTTTTTCAGGGCTGACTCAGTACTCTTATGGTTGGACATGGTCACCTGCATAAACTGAGCTAGTGTCTCTTCCAGTTTGGTGGTCCTTTGAAAAATATTTGGCCCTTGTTGATGTGACCTATTGGAAGGTCCACCCTGGTCCTTATTGAATTGATTGCCAGGGTGTGATCTCCATTGCCCTTGCTGATTATAGGGACCTTGCTGGAACTCCGAAAATCCTCCTTGGTTGTATCCTTGTCTCTGTTGATTTCCCATGTAATGAACTTCCCGAGTATGCTCTTCAATGGGAATGCAATGACTTGATTCATGAGCCTTACCACAAATGGTACAACCTGTAACCTGCAAAACAGAAGAATATGAAGGTTGACCGGTAGACAGTTTAGTTGGCAACTTACCAAGTGTTTTTGTTAAGATCTCAAGTTGCTTAGAAAGAAACTTATTTTGTGCCAACAAAGCATCTTGTGATGATAACTCCAACAAGCTTTTCTTGGTGGGTTGATGCACTCTATCTAGCAAAATGGCATGATCACTAGCAGACATATTCTCAATCAATTCAGTTTCCTCTTCAGGGGTTTTTAACTTTATCTTCCCTCCTGCTGAAGCATCTAACGACTGCTTGGTTTGCCGTCTCAACCCATCTATAAACATGTTCAATTGAATTAGCTTAGAGAATCCATGTGTGTGAGTCTTTCTTAACAAACCCCAAAACCTCTCCAATGCTTCACTCAAGGACTCATCAGGGAACTTGTGAAATGATGAAATAACGACTTTCCCTTCTACCGTATTAGACTCGGGGAAGTATTTCTTCATAAATTTCTCAACAACTTCCTCCCACGTCTTCATACTGTTACCTTTGAATGAATGAAGCCACTTCTTGGCTTCTCCTGCTAAAGAAAATGAAAATAAACTGAGTCTGATGGCATCCTCTGGCACTCCTACAATTTTTACAGTGTTACAAATCTTTATGTATGTTGCTAAGTGTGCATAGGGGTCCTCATTTGGTAATCCATGAAATAGGTTCCCCTGTATCAGATGAATCAAAGAATGAGGGTAGTTTATATTATGTGCTTGGACTTCTAGCCTTGCAATATTTGTAAAGAATTGCAGCACTGAACTACTAGAATAATCCTCAAAGGTAACCCTATGTTGATGTTCATCAGCCATGACAGAGGCTTTTGGTAAATATGTAGTGGATTCCCTTGATGATGGTGAATAAGACAATGTAGAGTCATAGGATTGAGCTTTTTCTTCCAGAATAGAAGCTACTGTCCTGTCTTGCAACAATTTCCTTCTCCTTTTGGCTCTGTTCCTTCTTAATGTGGCTTCAATTTCCAAGTCCAGAGGAACTAAATTACCTGTAAGAGATCTATGCATACAAAACACTGACAGGAATAGCGGTTATCCAATTCAAGAAGAAAACAACTATAAACAAAACAAGTATTCACAAGTAATAAATGAATAACAAATAGACACTTAAATAACTGAACTAAACTCCCCAAATAGAAAAAAGTTCCCCGGCAACGACGCCATAAACTTGTTCGACGGTCGGCAAGTGCACCGGATCGCGCAAGTAGTATAAAATGGTAAGTGAATACCGGGTATCGAACTCTCAGGGAACTTGTTTTACTTTGTAAATTTGTGGTTCAGTAAATAAGTGCCTTTGGATGAAAGTTTGGTGCATGGTATGGACAAGTATGCAACTAAACTATTCAAAAGTAAATCACGTGAGTAATGGTGTGTGAAGACAGATAAAGAACATATTGGTCTTCCTACTGGAGGACTGATGTTATTAAGGATGTTCTCCATCTAACAATGTTCATGTGTTCTATGTTGTCTCCTGGACTACTAAACCCCGATGTCTCGTGCATGTTTAGCCTAATCCTAATCAAGCGTCGTCCTCAGATCCCTCTTGTTGGAATAAACTTAACTAGAACCGCATTAAGACATAGCATAACGAAAACTAAGCTACCGTACCCCGATGTCTCATGAAAATATGATAAGCTAGCCTGGTCCTATCAAGTTCTAAGGATCAAACCATTTCCCAATGTTGAGTGACCCTAACTAAGCATGCAAGTGCATGATCAAGGCAAAGGCACACTAGAATTAAGTACTAATAGCACAGTGAACACATAAAACATCATTAGATAGATATAAAAGTATTTACATCAAGTACCTCATAGGAACAACCAATTGAGAATTTAGCTCTCCATAGCGGGCAAGCTTCCGTTACAACAATGAGAAGAGAAGATGAAAGATAGAAGCAATACGAGTAGTGGGGATGTCTCCTCCACCTCTAGAAACCTCACAATCTCTCAAAATCTCATCCAAAGTTCTGCAAGACAGCTTCCTCTTCAAGCTTAGTTCTTTCTTAGTTGCTCCACAACCAAAAACTCCCAAAAAACTCAACTCCCTTCAGAAATTGTGATTTCAGCTTAAATAGGCACTCCTGTCGGTGGACATGCGCTTAGCGGAAGATGAGCTCGCTTAGCGCACGTAAGTGACTTCTGGCTTAGCGCCAGTCACACTCGCTCAGTTTGAAGGTGCAGACGGTACGCTTAGCGAATTGGCCTTCGTTCAGTGCCTCTATACAGCTCAACCTCCTTCCAGAATTGTCCATGAGCTTAGCCATTAGATTGTGCGCTTAGCGAGTGACGCGCTTAGCCAGAAGATAAGTGGCTTAGCGAGTTCATGAAATCTGCACTTCACCAATCTTGCTTGTTTTACCTGAAATTGAAGTGGAATGATCATTAAATACACAGTATTGGGATACAAGGTACCTATTACCTAAATGATCAAAAAGTAATTACAATATTACAAAAAGAACCATAAATGGGAGGAGTCATATACAATTTACAACAGTTTTTTACACAAAAGTTAGTCGTATTAACCGACTAACACATACACTCTTCAAGTGTATCTAACACTCCAAGATGAAAATAAAAATAATAACAATTAAATTACGAACAATATAACAATAACCTAATGAGGATTATCCTTGAGATATGTACCTCATACTCAAAACTTGGGGTGTTCCAAGATGAGTTTTCTTATGAGCTTTTAAGTCTTCTATTTTCTTGAGCATTCCCTCTTCCTTAGTTTAACAGCTGCATGCATACTTTTCCTTCTCTTTCATCTCTATGGAAATACCGAATGCCAATGGTCTTAACATACAAGATGATGATGGAGATATAGAATTCAACATTGCCCTAACACCTGAAGATGTCATACACTAGTCACTATGTTTGGTTGGTAGTTTCCTCACTGATTGCGTTATTCGTTTCTGAATAATGAAAGAAGGAATGACTTTGATATGAAGACCCAAGTATGGAGTGGAAATTACATAAGTCAAAAGTGGAGTTTTCCTATTTTAATTTTTTCACTACTTGGTTGTTCGGAGAATTCTCAAAGGTGGACCTTGGAGTTTTAACAAGCATCTTTTGATTCTTGCAGTCATCAAAGAATGAATCAATCCAAGAACCATCCCTTTGTTCTTGGTTTCCTTCTAGATTCAATTACACAATATGCCTTTAGGGTTTATGCTTCGAGAAGTTGGGCAAAGCATAGGTAACTACATTTGAAAATTCTTAGAGTACAATGAAAAGAATAATTCCAATATGTTAGGTTCCTTCATGCGCATCAAGGTCTTATTTGATGTTCAAAAGCCATAGAAAAAAGTCAAACAAGGTCAAGAAGAAAGGCAAAAACTCTACTGAAGTTTTCTTCAATTATAAAAAACTTGGACCCTTTAGCTACTTATGTGGTATCATGGGTCATGTAGATGAGTTATATGATCATCTCTTCACCATTACAGTAAATGATGGATCTAGACATTAGAGTTCAGAGCTACGAGTTGAAATGCATCCAACAACTACCAGAGCAAGCGCTGCAAAATACCTTCATGGTGACGGAGTTAGTCCTCCATGACAACGAGCAAAGCAAAAATAGTTACAGACAATTAATGAAATTTGAGCTTAGTTCATGTCCTTAATGACCTAGTTCGAGCTTACCATCCAATCATTGTTTTCCTTTTGTGAGACATTGGTTCACTCAAGCCGTATTGTAGACATCAAAGTCAAGCTAGGGTTTGATTTTTCTTTTTCTGTTGACTCTAATAGTAGGAGTAAGGGTTTGGCTCTGCTTTGGAAAAAACTCTTCCATTTAATAAACTTATTTTCTAATTTTATTTTTGTGAAAGTTCTTTTCCATGGGAATCCTGTTTGGTACTTAACTGGATTCTATGGCTATCATAATTCATAAGAGCCATTGAAGAAGAAACTCTTGGGGATCTCTTAAGATCTATTGCTATTGGCTTATCAAATCTCCCTTGGTGCATATTTGATGATTTTAATGATATTCTCTCGTAGGATGGTAAACATATTTGATCACTCAAACTAGCTCATCAGAGGTTTCGGAGAAGCTACTTTTGATTCTAACCTCCATGATCTTCTAATGGAAGGTTATTAGTACATATGTGCTAGAAGAAGAGGAGAACTCGATGCAGTGGAGGAAAAGCTAGACCGAGCTCTCACCCCTCCTGAATGGATTAATATGTTTTCTTGATTCAAGCTTCTCAATGTGGTCAGATGGAAATTTGATCATACGTTAATTCTTCTTAGGCTTAATGGTGGTGGCGGGATTCATTTTAAGAAAAGATTTCATTTTGAAAACCTTTGGCTACTTGAACTTGAACTAAATGATGTTGTTGAGTTTGGTTTGTCTTATCCAAATAGTCACAATTTCCTATCCAAATTGTCTCTAACATCCACTGGAATGAATTCATGGGGCAACCGAATAAGAAGGAAGTGTTGTACTGATAATCACCAAATTTACTTTAAATTCACACATAATTTGAGGCGATTATCTAACATTTTTGGTACAATAAACCTTGTTTTACCTCAAAATTTGGAATTAACACTTAGAATATTTAGATCGCTAGTTTTTAGAATTTCTTGATGTTTTTGTGAAGTTTTGCAGGAAATTGAGTTAGAATTACAACTAAAGTTATACTCATATAAGCACGACTTATTGTGCGCTTAAGCGAGTCATGATAAAACCAATTGGAGGAGTCACTGACACGCCTCAATCAAGCGAGCCTTCCACTTGAGCGAGAGGAAATCAGAAGTTGAGTGATGGAGTTAAGCTCGCTTAAGCCTGACATGCTATGTGCTTAATCGAGCAAACTCAGTGAGTAGCTATGGGATTACTGAAGGCCTACGCTTAAGCGTGACATTTTGTATGCTTAAGCAAGAAGAGTCAGAAGCTGAGGAATTCAAGATCAGAAGACCTCGCTTAAGCAAGCAGTTTGTCATACCCTAATTTCGTCCGGGGACCATTGTTTGATGACATGCAACCTTCACTTGACCGCTTCGAGGAACTTGACACCCATTGTTAAGCAATCCGTGAAATTCCGCGACATCTCGGGAGTTGAAAGGAAACATTATTGCGCAATCCGTAAAGTTCCATAACATTCCCGAAGCCGAAGAGGGGATGGTTGCGTAATCCGTAAAGTTTCGTGACATTACGGAAAGAAAAAAAGTATCGTTACGTAATTCGTGAGGTTCCGTAACGTTAAGGAAAAAGAATCAACAAAAAAGGGGCAAAGAGGGGTGTATTTAGTAAAATAGGGAGTGCAAATAGCAATTTTCAAATCTGGGCCCTTTTAGAGGTTTCTGGGCATTTTCTTGCTTAAGGTGGAAGCAACATAGCTCACTTGGGCGAGCTGGGTGGCAACCACCTCCCCTGTTTTTTTAAAAATGGCTTCCGGGGCTTCCGGGGCTTCCGGGACACCCGTAATGCTTCCGTAAAATTCCCATAACCCTAAATAAGCATATTTCACTTAATATGGGTGAGAAGGAAGAGAAAAAAGAAGAAAACTAAGTCCTATCGGCTTCCGTAACTTTTCCGTAAATTACGAAAGAAGGGGGTGAACTTATCAAAATGGGGGGCGCAAATAACAATTTTGAAATTTTGAATTTGGGCCTTCCAGAGTATTTTCGAAGCTGGATTGCTTCTGGAGGAAGCAACCCAGCTCGCCTGGGCGAGTTGGGCGGCAACCTCTTCCCCTTTTTTCCTATAAATAGGCAGAAGGGGGTTGTTCTAAGGGTTCCTGATTCCCCTGGCTAGGCATTTCAACTGTTTTGGGTGAAAAAAATTGTTTTCGTGAAGAAAATCCAAGGCGAGGTGCTTCCGTAACGCTTCCGAGAGGTTTCCGTAAGCAAATCCATGAAGGTTTTCATCCGTTCTTCACCGTTCTTAATCCGTTCTTCATCTGTTCTTCGTTCTTCAACGGGTAAGTTTCCAAATCCGAGACTTTTAATTCATGTCTTGTTTTTTTGGCTTTCATTTGTATTTCATTCAATTTCAGTTTCTTTTCTTCCATTTTTAACGAGCTTTAACCGATCGTTTAAGTCGTTTTCTCGCCTAATAAATGATAAAATGAATTTCAACCGATCATTTGCATTGTAATCTCGTTTGATCACTGTTTAAACAAAATCTAACCGATCGTTCACGCTGTAACCTCAGTTAAACAAAAAAAAAGCAAAATAATAATAAAATAATCAAAATACCTTTAAATAAAATAATAAAAAAATCGATCGGACATTTTTTCTTTGGAAGTTTCCTCGAATGAATTGACTAATAACCAAAGTGAAACTAAGGCTAAAATCAACTCACAAATCAAGCTTTGTCCGCAAAAATCACTGAAAACCGTTTTAAGGTCCAACGCCTTAAACGGTCCTCTTTGCTTTTATCGGTTAACATGGACCGTTCAAAAGCATAAAAATCAACACATCACTTTACTACCTTTTGAAAGAACTACGTAGGTCTGATTTCCTTTTCGATGGAGGATACGTAGGAGTAAAAGCCACGTTTTTGTCGACCTCAAAAATAAAAAGAGACAAAAAATTTAGGATACATGATTTCACACAACTCAAATCTAAGGTTGATGTCCTTTGGGACAAACGTGAGAGGTGCTAATACCTTCCTCAAGCGTAAACATAACTCCCGAATCTGGAATATTCTTTATGGCCGGTTTCCTTTGGTTTTTTCTAACATTTTCCTTTCAATAAACGTTGGTGGCGACTCCGCGCATTTTCCTCCCATGGAAGACTCATCCGTGAGCCTCGCCTCGCCCGCCCGCAAAAGGGTAGGTTGCGACACAGTTACTCATGCTTAAGTGAGGTAGTCGCATCAGACCCAAGCCCACATCAGAATATAAAAACCTGGGGCACAATAGAGGAAGGGATCCTTAGCATTTTGGACTACAACTTTCTGTGTGAGAGAGAACCATTTTTAGGGCTCTTAGCTTTGAATCATTACACCCTTTTGTATGTTTGAATTTGATTATTGTAATCAAGCTATGAGTAGCATATCTCCTCATCTGTTGGGGTTGGAAACATTTGAACCATATTTCATGTAATACTTTTCTTTTAATACAATTATTCAGTTTTATTATTATTATTATTATTATTATTATTATTATTATTATTCCCTTAATATTTGTTCTAGATTGATCACTTATTGCTTGATCTTAGAAGTTTATAGTTTAGTTGACAAACATTAGTTTGATTCCCGAACTGAAAAAAGTATCTAATTGAGATTGATTCTAGACATAGGTCAATACCAATTAGGCTCCTTTAAATTCTTGAATGTTTGTGATGGTCATTTAGAGTAATTTGCCAAGACATTGAGAATTAATTTAAAGGACTTAGACTCTTCCGCCTAAGACATTAAGGTTAGAATATTATTGTGAATTGAAGATATGTTACATGAATAACTATATTGATTTATGTGGTTACATTGAAAAGGGGGGAAACCAAGTCCAACATTGGTTATTCAAACTGGGTATTCTCATAACAACATTGTGGTTGTTTCTTCACTTTTTTCTCTTTTTACTACGTGTTTTATTCTTACTTGTTTTAATTGTTACGTGTAATCAAATAGTGAAAGAAAAAGATCATGGGAGAAATCCCATTATTGTTGTCATCATCATATAGGCTAGCATACTATGTTAAACATGATTTAAAAATTGAAATATAATAAACAAGCACCACACCCATGAAGCCTAAAAATCGAAAAACTAATACTATTACATCATAATTTGAAAATTCCAATGTTCTCAAATAGTCAAATGAGTGAGACAGATGAAAATTTCAACTAAATCTAAAATATTTTAAACCCTAATTTTTGTTAGTGAAATTTGGATTTGTGAGAACTAAGTAAGAAAAGAAGAGAAGAGAGTGGACACAGTCTCACTCATTCATAGTTAAATTAGTAATTGATTTTTTTAAATTTAAAATATAATAATAATAATAATAATAATAATAATAATAATAATAATTTAATACAAATTAATGTGTCAACGAGTCAAGTCAATGGATAACCGATCTAGATATTAAAACCCGTGACCTAACCAAAAACTCTACGAGTTTGATTGGTTTGGTTCAAGTCTAACCTAAAACACTAAAATTACCCAAGCCAAACTATTTGAGTTGGTTTGGGTCAACTCGGGTTCGCGGGTGATTCATACCTGTGAACACCCCTACCTGGGTCTTATGTGAAGGATATTGTTGTCAAGTGTCCTTATGAGCTACATAGGGGTGTGAGGCCTTTCGCACAAGAGACCCTTTTCTCTGACTTCATCAAATGCGGGACTGACGTCTGACCTTATCGTTTAGAGATGGTGTTGAGGCATTTTGGCCATGTATAGTGGATTCCATGCCAGCCACCTCACCTTCCTACATATCAGCTTTGTCATTAGGCGTGAGCGAAGTGGCAGCAATACATTGTTCCTCTGGGTGATGTTGTGCCATGTAGGAGTCCTTGGGTTTGCACCCCTGACTATCTGTCTTGGTTTTACAAGGTTTCCCACCCCTATGCCATTTCGTTGAAGGAGGGACAACCACCATGTTGTCCTGTACATGTATAGCTCATCCTAGTATCGCCATAACCTGGCTGGCATTAGCAGACTATGTACCAGGTGGAGACTTTACCTGTCAAATAATGCAAATTGGATTTTGTTGATATTTTTCCATAAATTGTCATTGAAAAAAATAGTTACTAAGTGTAATTGTTATTGTACAATCAATTTTGGATGGTGTCATGCTCTATGCAGAGCTTGTTGGACCTTAGAGTTATGCCAATGGGCAAAAGTCAACATCAGCTCATACAACAAGGTTTAGTATTTAGGTGTAGCTTAGAGAGGCAAAGAAAGATGGCCAAGGCCAAGGATGGTGGCAAGAAGGGTGGCAAAGGCGAATTATTTTTTTTATTATTGTAATTATTATTATCTATTGATGTTGATGTAGCTCCATGTAGAGCTTGTAGGCCTTGGATCTTCTTCATCAATGGAGTCCTTTGCTTCTTGAAGATCAATGGTAGAGGAATGGGGAAGGAGGAAAGGTGATTGGAGACGCCACTTCAAGAAGAAGATGAGTCGAGAACAAGCTCACCACCATAGGAAGCCATGGATAAGAGCTTGAAGGTAGGAGAAAATGAGTGGAGGGAGAGGGAGAGAGGGGGGGCACGAAATTTATGCCTCAAATGAGGTCTGAAATTTGAAGTGTAATTTCTCAAATGATCAAAGTTGAAAAAATGTACACACAAGGCCTCTATTTATAGCCTAAGTATCACACAAAATTGAAGGGAAATCAATTCAAATTTCACTTGAATTTGAATTTGAATTTTTGGAGCCAAAATTTCACTAATTATGATTAGTGAATTTTAGCTATGATTCAGCCCACTAATCCAAGATCAAGTCCAAGATTCTCCACTAAGTATGCTTAGGTGTCATGAGGCATGTAAAGCATGAAGGACATGCACATAGTGTGACTATATGATGTGGTAATGGGGTGTAGTAAGCAAATGCTCACCTCCCTTTAGGCTGGTCCAAAATTTAGTTGGATTGGACTTCTCCGAATTCAATTAAATTTCTCTCCCAACACACATATAAAATAGTGCACTTAATACATGTGAAATTACAAAACTACCCTTAATACAAAAACTAGTCTAGGTGCCCTAAAATACAAAGGCTGAAAAATCCTACATTACAAGGGTACCCTCCCTACACTATGGAGCCCTAAATACAAGGCCCAAAAATAATGGAACCCTAATCTAATATGTACAAAGATAAGTGGGCTCATACTTAGCCCGTGGGCCCAAAATCTACCCTAAGGCTCATGAGAACCCTAGGGCCTTCTTCTGCATCTCTGGCCCAATCTTTTTGGAGTCTTCTATCCAATGCTCTTGGGGGGTAGGATTGCATCATCCCCTCTCCCTTGAAAAGGATTTAACCTCAAATCCAAAGGTTCTTGAAACTGTGGTCTTCTTCCCTCAACACTTGTAAAAAGAATAAAAACATATATATTAGTGGTGTTGGATATGTTTGAGTAGGGTAAGTTCTAAAAACCCCTTTCTTGGGCACCTTCCCATGAGGAAACATGGTTCCTCACCAACTCAATGAGTGGTGCTACAAGTATAGAAAAATATGGGACAAACCTTTTGTAAAAGTTTGTTAAATCATGGAAGCCCCAAATTTCCCTTATACTTGGTGGAGTGGGCCACTCAGGAATGACCTTTATTCTTTTAGGGTCCGTGGGAACCCCTTGACCACTATTTAAAAAATTATGGAAAGTAGTGTAATATAACATGCCTTTTTTTGTATTTTCATGTTGATTACTCCTACCAAAAAGTATGACAAACCTAAGGTGTCCCATATGAGCACCTAGGTTTGTATTGAAACCCAAAATAAGAACAAACCTACCTAATGAGTCCCTATGTGTGTGAATCATGAAGATGTTTCATGCATGGGTGATTTTACAAAAGAGGGTTCCACCACTCAACACATTCATCATACCACTTATCATAGGGATTTGGTGCCTCATAATACCTATTTTGGGCACCAACAAAGCAAAGGGATTTAAGCTCTTACGAACCAAACCCTCATCCAACAACTCCTTTACTTGAGGAATAACCTCAAGCTCAAGAGGTATGGCAGTGCTAACAAGTGTCCTTTTACAAAAGAGAAGATGTGGAGGTTGTCTAAGAAGGGAAGTCATTGTTATCATCAAAACATATTTGAATAACTCTTGATTCACCATGAAGCTTTGCTTCTACAATCTCCCCCTTTTTGATGATGACAACTTCTGAAATCAAGAAATAAGAAACACACACACACACTTTTAGTTTTATTTGTAGTTGATCCTTAGCTACCTGTGAAGGTGTTTGAGGATGCAACACAAATTTAGTGTCAAGATGGGTGAGGGTAATCTCATTAGTTAGGCCATTATAAATGATCTTCCTATCAAATTGTCATGGCCTTCCTAAGAGAATATGCCCAACCTCCATGGGGACTATATCACAATTAACTTCATCCTTATATGTACCAACTGAGAAAGGTACCTTCATGTGTTGGTTAACTACAATTCCCTTTGCTCATTGAGCCATTGAAGTTTATAAGGTTTTGGGTGTTGGATCGAGTGGCCTCAGAATAATTAACTAATCTTGTGCTACAACAATTGCAACAAGATCCACTATCCACAATGAGAGAACAAGTTTTATCTAAAAATTTGCATCTTGTATGAAAGATGTTCTCTCTTTTGGATTGGGATAGATCACAAGATTAGCCTCCAAGGAGCCTTGTAACCATTAAGAGGTCACCTTCTTCATGGGGGTAGACTTCCTCAGTAGACTCTTCACCCCTTACTTCATCTTCACTTCCACTAGAGGAAGGGAAAGAAGTAGTCTTCTCTTGACTACTATAAATATCTTGACCCCTCATAATCATGGTTTTCTTTGTGGGGCATTGAGAAGCAATGCAACCTCTCCCAAGCCATTTGAAGTATTTAATGTTGCTAGTCCTTGCTTGGGAACTAGTCTTAGGGGTGGATTTCTTTATGGTCTTACCCTTATCTTCCTTGGGTTTTGAAGGTCCAGCCCCAAAATTCCTTGGGCTTGGTCCTTCCATGGATAAGAGTGAAACAATAAGATTTTGAAGAAAACTTTCTTTTAAGTTGTTGCTTCACTCTTATACAAAGTGGGACTAGCTCATCTAGGTCCCTATATGGAAGGAGTTCAACCTTGTCCCTTACTTCCATATTAAGCCCATTAAGGAACCTAGCTATGGTTGTTCTTTCCTCCTCCCTAAGTCCAGCTCTTAAAAGAAGTAGTTCCATTTGTTGTCTATATTCTTCAATGCTCATACTCCCTTGTCTAAGCCTTTGGAGCTTGTCCATAAGTTCCCTTTCATAGTATGAGGGAATGTGCCTCTTCCTAAGGGCACTCTTAAGATCATTCCAATACTCTACTAGAGGATCCCCATGAATCCTTCTTTCCCTAACGAGGGAAGTCCACCAATAGAGGGCATACCCTTGAAATCTAAGGGTAGCCAATGGAACTTTCTCTCTTCACTAATATGATGGCAAGCAAAGAGTTGTTCAACCTTCATTTCCCAATCTAGGTAGGCCTCAACACTATCTTTTCCATGGAAATATAGGAGGCTAATGTTAACCTCTTGAGGCCTTCTATCCTTTTCTCTTCTTTGGGAGTGATGTTTAGTATGTGACCTATGTCGCCCTCCATAATAGTTGCTAAGTTCTTCACTTAAACTCTTGCAAGAATCACGACTACTATAGGAGACATGTTTTTTTTTCTTTTCATTTCTTCTTTCTTCCTCTCTTATATTCTCTCTTTCGTCTTGACTTATTTCTTCCACTATTTTTTTTCCTTTTTCTTTTATCTCTTGTTTTTCTTTCCATAATTTAAGGAATCTCAACTCATCTAATATCCTATACATGGGGTCCTTAGGAGTAAAAACTAATTGGTAAAAAGTAAGCTATCTAGGCGGTTTGACAATGGAAGGTAAAAGAAATTTTAAGCAAGCTAGACGGTTTCCCATGTGAAGGCTTGGATGACCCTTTAGAGGTCTCAACTGGCTCTTCACTTAGTCTACACGGTTTACACTAAGCTATTACACACAAATAGAGATTTGGGTGGTCTATTGGAGACTCTCAATACACCCCTGAAGAATGTCCAAAATACAAGGAATTGCAATAGAAAAATTCAACACTCAATTGTTCTATTACAACAAATTTAACAAAACAATTAAGGTCTTCAAATTTATCTTCAATGCTTATTTATTTTCTCAAGTGTTTCACTCAAAATTTGGTGAGGCCTTGGTCGCTTCAAATCCAATGGTGCTCCTAGGATGGTTAATTTCCAAGACTCAAAAATCTTCCTTCAAGCAATGCACCAATTTCCTCTTCCAATCCTTATTGTAGGCAACACTTAAACACAAAAAAAGAAGAAAAACAAGAAACCAAAAGATGAAATGAAAGCTAAACCAAAAGTAAATTTAACATGACATTAATTCAATGAGATTCAAGGAAAAATAAAGCAAAATAACAGCACCACATGCCATGGTGGAACACAAAGAAAGTCCTTGAATGACACTAGATTATGCCAATTAAAAACAAGACTCAAAGAAAAATTCTAGTTATGTCAATTTGGCAACATATCTAAAAGATGAACAACTCCAAGAAGTCAAATAGGCTTGTAATACAACTCAAAATAATGAACAATTTATTTTGACGTTAATCTTTATCACCTTTTCTTGCTCATTTATTTTTTTGTTTTTGTTCATTCTTTTTTCATTGTTTTCATCCATATGTCTATTTTATCCATTTAAAATTTCAGCTCAAAAATCAAAGTATTCAAGCCATAGCGTAGTTCAGAAGACAATGTGCCAGAATTGACTTGGATAGTTACAATTTTTGTTTGCTTATGCTCAATTGTCTTGGATAACACAATTGAAAAGATCTTAAGGCTTATTTTGATTCATAAATCCAGCCACAACTCAACACCACAACTCAATTTCTTCATAGGCATCATATAGGAAACTTAGAAAACAAAAAAAAAACGTTCTACAACAAGACTACTTCTAGGAATTGATTTAGAACATGTTAATAACTAAATAACATGCATGAATTAGACTCAAAATTCAAATGATAGGCTATGGATTGCAAGAATACATGAACTAATGTATCTAGAATTCAATCAACAAAATCAAAATTCAACAAAAACTTAGAACATAATGTGACAATTATTATGACTAAACATGACTCTAAGACAACATGAATGAAGTGAATTACACTTAGATTTTTGTGTTTTCTTTTTTAATCAATATTTTTCAAGAAAACTGAGATCCAAACATTTAGCACAAGAAGATTAATACTGAAAAGGATAGAACCTAATGCAATCTTATCCCTCAAGGGTATTGGATAGAAGACTCCAAGAGGATAAGGCTAGAGTTGCTAAAGAAGGCCCTAGGGTTCTCATGAACCTCAGGGTTGATTTTTGAGCCCATGGGCCAAGGTTGGGTCTATTCTTCTTTGTAATTATTAGAATAGGTTTTCCTTCTTTTGGGCCTTGTATTTTGCCATTCTAGTAGTAGAGGGTTTTAGCCTTGTATTTCAGGGCATTATGAGTAGTCTTTGTAGTAGGGACTTTTTTGTATTTTCATGAATTTTGGCATGGGGGTGAGCTTAGCTATTAGAGGGGTGTGTGTAGCTAAGCTCTAGCTTCTCAAGGAAATTTCTCAAGGAAGCTCCTCAAGGAGGTGAACTTAGCTATTAGAAGGGGTGTGTAGCTAAACTCTAGCTTCTCAAGGAAGTTTCTCAAGGAAGCTTCTCAAGGAGGCTTTCATTTAGTTAATGACCTAGGCTCTAAATAGAAGCATGTGTAACACTTGTCATAACTTTGATGAATATGAAACTTGTGAGACACACTTCAAAGTTCAACTTCTCTCCCTCTTTTTCTCCTTCAATTTCGTGCTCCCCCCTCTCTCTCTCATTTTCTTCCTCCATTGAAGCTTCCTCTCTAAGCTTCTTATCCAAGACACTTTCTTGTTGGTTAAACTCCTCCTTCCATGGCTTATTCCCTAGTGGATGGCGCCTCCTCTGACCTCTTCTCCTTTATCTTTCGCTACAACTCCATGGTTGAAAATCACCATTGAAGGACCTCATTGAAGCTCAAAGATCCAGCCTCCATAGAAGCTTATCAAGCAAGCTTCCATCAAGTGGTATCAGAGCACAAGAGCTTCAAGTAGGTTCTTCTTAAACCTCCATCAATTTTCAGCTTTTCCTTCTCCTCCATTGTTGTTTCTTCATTTTTCTCCAAGTATATCCTCACATGTCTTATGCTAAGTGTTGTTAACATGATTCTTTAGAATTTCCACCGATTAAACTTGCCATAGAAGCTAGATTTGATTTTCTATGGTTCAAATTTCTTGTTCTTGTTCTTGAACCATGAATTGTGTTGAGTTTAGGTTCCTTTGAGTTTTGTCTTGCTATTATTTGTGGCTGAAACCTAAAACATAAATTTCTTATAAAAACATTAAAGTAGAAGAAAACCTCAAAAATCTAGAGTGACTTGTTCACCTATTGTAGTTTTGTCATAGAAGTCATGTCTAGTCATGAAACTTGTCACATAAGATTTCTTATGTTGTGCTGAATTTTATTTTTCTTGTTTCTTTGTCTAACTCATTTGTTCATGAGTGTATGAAATTCTTTTAGCCTATTAGTTGATTTGAGTCAAATATTGCATGTTAATTAGTCCTTAACATGTTCATGCAAAATTCTTAGAGAGTCTTTGATTGTGAACCTTTTCTTGAACTTTTAGGTTTCCTTATGATTGTGTCTATTGTGAATTTGAGTTTTGGTGATTGAATTGCTGGCTCAAATTTTGATCCTAAGTGAACATTTAACTCCTAAAACTTTGGTAAGCAAGCCTAGTGAGTTAAATATACATAGGAAGGTTGAAAGTAAGCCTAAGGAAATCAATAAAGCATGCTTAAATGATTACTGAAGTTTCTAGACATCAAGAAAAAAATTAGAAAAAAAGAACCAAGTGGTTTGGATGAAAGGAAAAAATAAGAAAAATCACACAAGTTGGAAGGAAAATCAGTGTCCAAGAAAAAAAAGTGAAAGGGAAGTGTGCTTGTTGTTTTGGCTCAAAATTTGTTTTATAATTGGTGCCTATTTTATACCAATCTTAGTTCTGAAATTTCAATTGAGAAGTAGTGTGAAAACAAGTGCCAAAACTAGAGGTTTCTTGAGTCTTTTTTTATAGTATTTTTACTCTACTCTAGAGCCATTCTAGGTTTCTCTTTGAGTCCTAGCTTGCTTTTATGTGCTTTAATTGTTGAATAATCCTTGAAAATTTGTCTTGTTAAAACTCTATTGGTTTAGCTTTCATTTAATTTTTTGGTCTTTGGTTATTGCTTGTCTATTTGTTTCCTTGTTTGTGAGTTGCCATATAAGGAATTGGAAAGGAGGATTGGTGCCATCCCTTGAAGAATTTGAGTTAAGAAGCAAGGGGCCAACCACCTTAAGAGCTATTGGACTAAGAAGCACTCCAAATTGAGTGAAACACCAAAGAGAGAACAACCACCAAAATTGAGGACTTTTTTGTAACTTTGTAATTGACAATTTACTTACCTTTATTGCTTTCAAATTTTGTAACAAAAAGGTCTTTCATTGGAAGTGTGTTGGGAGCCTTCAATAGGTTACCAAACTTCCATTTGTGTGTAATAATTTTAGGAAATTTTCCCTTAGGATAGTGAGTGTTTTGTTGGGAACCTTAAATGTGGTCATCCAAAAACTCTTAGGATCCGCCTAGTTTAAATTTCTTGCATACTTTCATAACTTATTTTCTTTACTAGTCACACCTAGTTTATCGTGTTATTGCATCATACTTTTTTCTTTCTTATCACGCTTATCTTGAGTTCTTTTGGAACCCTAGCTTTTACCTTTTGCAAACCCCCAACAAGAAAGAACCACAACTTAGGAACCAACATGAGTCATCATTCATCTAGTGTTAATGGTGAGGGTACTAGTCATAAGGAACCTCTATCTAGAATCTTAGATGAGTTGAGTTACCTCATGTTTTGGAAAGAAAAACTTGAAAGAAAAGAAAAAGTAAAAGAGAGGGTAGTCATAAATCAAGAAGAGAGGGAACAAATAAGGGAAGAAGAAAGAAGGAAAATACTAAAAGGAAAGAACTTCGTGCTTGCTTTTATGTTAAGATGAGAGGGAACAAATAAGGGAAGAAGAAAGAACCAAAATACTGAAAGAGTTAAAGAAAGAAAAACATGCCTCCTATAGTAGTCATGACTCTTGCAAGAGCCTAAGTGAAGAACTTAGCGACTATTATAGAGGAAGGCATAGGTCACATCCTAGACCTCACTCCCATAAGAGTGAAAAGGAAAGAAAGCCTCAAGAGGCTAACATTAACCTCCCATACTTCCATGGGAAGGACAATGTAAAGGCTTAGTTAGATTGGGAAATAAGGGTAGAGCAACAACTTAAAAGAAAGTCTACTTCAAAATCTTATGGCTCTCACTCTTATCCAAAGAAAGACCAAGGTCTAGGCATCTTAGGGGCGGCACCTTCTAAGCCAAAAGATGATAAGGGGAAGACAATAGACAATCAACCCCCTAAGGCTAGTATGCAAGAGAAGACTAGTTCTATAAAGTGCTTCAAATGTCTTGGAATAGGACACATTACTTCCCAATGCCCCACCAAGAAAGCCATGATTATGAGAGGCCAAGACATTTACAGTAGCCAAAATGAGGCAAATACTTCACCTTCCTCTAGTGAAAGTGAAGAAACAAAAGGGGAAGAATCTAGTGAAAAATTTACCCCCAAGAAGAAGGACAACCATTAATTGTTAAAGAGGAGTGTAAGGAGGTGATGCAATCTTACCCCGCAAGGGCATTGGGTAGAAGACTCCAAGTAGATTGGGCTAGAGATCCAAGGGAAGGCCCTAGGGTTCTCATGAGCCTTAGGGTAGCTTTCGAGCCCATGGGCTAAGTATGAGCCCGCTTATCTTTGTAAATATTAGAATAGGTTTTTCCTTCGTCTGGGCCTTGTATTTTGGCCATTCTAGTAGTATAGGGTTTTAGCCTTGTATTTCGGGGCATTTTGAGTAGTCTTTGTAGTAAGGACTTTTTTTTGTATTTTCATGTTTTTTGTCATGGGGGTGAGCTTAGCTATTATAGGGGGTGTGTAGCTAAGCTCTAGCTTCTCATCTCAAGGAGGTGACCTTAGCTATTAGAGAGGTATGTGTAGCTAAGCTCTAGCTTCTTTAGGAATCTTCTTAAGGAAGCTTCTCAAGGAGGTGAGCTTAGTTATGAGAGGGGTGTGTGTAGCTAAGCTCTAGCTTCTCAAGGAAGTTTTCTCAAAGAAGCTTCTCAAGGAAGTTTTCTCAAGAAAGCTTCTCAAGGAAGCTACCTAGTCTATAAATAGAAGCATGTGTAACACTTGTTGTAACTTTGATGAATGAGAGTCTTGTGAGACACAACTCAAAGTTCAACTTCTCTCCCTTTTTCTTCCTTCAATTTCGTGCTCTCCCCTCTCTCTTTCTCTCCCTCTTTCTTTTCCTCCATTGAAGCCTCCTCTCCAAGCTTCTTATCCAAGGCTCATCTTGGTGGTGAAGCTCCTTCTTCCATGGCTTATTCCCTAGTGGATGGCGCCTCCTCTCACCTCTTCTCCTTTGTCTTCCGTTGCATCTCCATGGTGGAAAACCACCATTAAAGGACCTCATTGAAGCTCAAAGATTCAGACTCCATAGAATCTCCATAAGCAAGCTTCTATCAGAAGGTAAGTGTCTCCTCCAAGAGGTTAGCTAAGAAGGAAAGTCATTTTGCAATAAAGACAAACATTAAAGAAACTTCCCCCCTTCGACAACCTCCACATTTTCTCCTTTGTAAAAAGACACTTGTTAGCATTGTCACACCTCTTGGGCTAGAGGTTATTCCTCAAGTAAAGAAGTTGTTGGATGAGGGTTTGGTTCGTAAAAGCTTAAATCCTTGTGCTTTGTTGGTTCCCAAAATAGGTATTATTAGGCACCAAATCCCTAAAATAGGTGGTATGATGAATGTGTTGAGTGGTGCAACCCTCTTTTGTAAAATCACTCATGCACCCAACATCTTCATGATTTGTGTACATAGGGACTCTTTAGGTAGGTTTGTTCTTATTTTTTGTTTCAATAAAAACTTAGGTGCTCATATTGGATACCTTAGGTTTGTCATACTTTTTTATAGGAATAATCAACATGAAAATACAGAAAAATGTATGTTTTATTGCATTACTTTCCTTAATTTTTTATATAGTGATCAAAGGGTTCTCACGGACCCTAAGAGAATAAAGGTCATTCCTGAGTGGCCCACTCCACCAAGTATAAGGAAAATTTGGGGTTTTGCATGACTTAACAAACTTTTACAAAAGGTTTTTCCCATATTTTTCTATACTTGTAGCACTACTCATTGAGTTGGTGAGGAACCATGTTCCCTCATGGGAAGATGCCCAGGAAGGGGTTTTCAGACCTTACCCTACTCCAACATACCAAACACCACTAATATATATGTTTTTATTCTTTTTACAGGTATTGAGGGAAAAAGCCCAAAGTTTCAAGGGGGAGGGAATGATGCAATCCTACCCCCCAAGGGCATTGGATAAAAGACTCCAAGAAAATTGGGCCAGAGATGCAGGAGAAGGCGCTAGGGTTCTCATGAGCTTTAGGGTAGATTTTGGGCCCATGGGCTAAGTATGAAGCCACTTATCTTTGTACATATTAGATTAAGTTTTAATTATTTTTGGGCCTTGTATTTAGGACTCCATAATGTTGTTAAGGTACTCTAGAAATGTAGGATTTTCAGCCCTTGTATTTTAGGGCACCTAGACTAGTTTTTGTATTAAGGGTAGTTTTATAATTTCACATACATTAAGTGAATATTTGATGTATGTGTTGGGAATTAAATTTAACTGAATTGAGAGAAGCCCAATCCAATTAAATTTTAGAGGGGGAGGTGAGAATTTGCTTGCTACAGCCCATTGCCACTTCATATAGTCACACTTTGTGCATGCTTTACATGCCTCATGACAACTGTCGCAACCTACCCTTCGACGTTAGTGCAGGCGAAAAGCCAATGGAGTGTCTTCCAAAAAGGAAAACATGCAGGTGTCGCCACCAACGTTTATTCGAGGAAAACGTTAGAAAAACCAAAAAGGGATCTGTGAATTTTGAAAATAAGGGTTCGAGAGTTGTTTACGCATGGGGAAGGTATTAGCACCCCACGCGCCCATCACAAGGGACAACAACCTTTAATCGAGTGTGCAAAACATGACTTCAAAATTGTGTATTTTGCCTTTTTATATTTTTTTATTTTTTTGGGATTGACAAGGGTGTTGCCCTTGCTCCTATGTATCCTCAGGTGCGATGAGGAATTCAGACCTACATAGTTCTTTAAGTTTGAATGTTTGTGTGTTAAATTGGTTTTTTATGTTTTTGAAAAATTCATTTTAATTGCAAACAAAAAAGTCGTTTAAGGCGTTGGACCTTGAAATGATGTTTTAAATTTTGAAAAGTGGAGAGAATCGTTAAGGCGTTTGACCTTGAAATGATCTTTTTAATTTGAAAAACGGAGAGAATCGTTATGGCGTTGGACCTTCAAACGATCACAAGTGATATTTGATAAAAAGAATTAGTTATGAGTTGGTTTTATCTTGGTTTTGTTTATTAACTTTCAATCTTTTTAAAGACAACTTTACAACATTTAGTGATCGGTTAAGATTGAACTTTACAAAGAAAAACGAGATCGCCGATGATAGATGGAGAAGATGAATGTGAAATATAACAAGGAGGACCCCTAAGGGTACATAGATCACATTCAAAACTCAAAAACAAAACTAACTGACAGTCGCACGAAGAACACAAAACTAGAAACAAAGTAAGGAATGATCGTGGTCGCGATTCAGTAGCGCCTCAGCCTCGTTTCCTCTTTCTTCTTCTTTCTCTTTTCTCTCAATTCCCTCACCTTCTAGGCCTTGGAACCTCCCCTCAGCCTCCCTCAGCCTCTTGAAGTAATAGGCTCGCCTAGGTGAGCTGGTTCCTTTAGCCTAAAGTCTTTTGGTGGCCCAAGTGAGCCAAAGGCTAGCCTGGGCGAGCCAGGGTCTAGGAAACTCAAGAAAAAGACCTTTTTGCCCCCATTTTTGGTATCTTTCGCATTCTTGATCAAAACATTGAATGATCTTTCATTTTGTGCGATAACTAGTGTCGAACAACGCCAGTCGACTAGCAAGGATCAAAAGATCAACGAATGATAGTCCCCAGACGAAATTCGGGTATGACAGTTGTCCCTCTTTACTTATCTTTTGTTGGAAATAAAATGGAAGTAAAGGTAAGGACACTTATTTCGTTCGAGTGACCTTGCTATTCGACCAGGCAACTGGAAAAAACCAAGGAAGTGAAACCGAAAAAAAAGAAGAGGACATTGAAGTCTTATAAAGCGTAAAATGGAGGACATTGAAGTCCTGTAAAGCAGAAAACATTTGGAGTTGTTTTTTTTTTCAAAGCATAGAAATAGAAGACGTTGAGTCCTAAGAAGCACATTGAAGTCTTTGAAATGTAAATGAAGACATTGTAGTCTTTTGAAAGCGTAAATGACTAAAGACATTGAAGTCTTTGAAATGTAAAAGACAGAGGACTTTGAGTCCTATGAAAGCATAAAGACGAGGACTTTGAGTCGTATGAAGGATAAAGGTGAGGACTTTGAGTCCTGTGAAAGATAAAAGCGAGGACTTTGAGTCCTATGAAAGATAAAAGTGAGGACTTTGAGTCCTGTGAAAGATAAAAGCAAGGAATTTAAGTCCTGTGAAAGATAAAATCAAGGAATTTGAGTCCTGTGAAAGATAGAAGTGACGACTTTGAGTCTTGTGAAAGATAAAAGCGAGGACTTTGAGTCCTGTGAAAGATAAAAGCGAGAACTTTGAGTCCTATGAAATTGATGGAAGCTTGCTTGGGGGGCTTCTATGGAGGCTGGATCTTTGAGCTTCAATGAGGTCCTTTAATGGTGATTTTCCACCATGGAGATGTAGCAGAAGACAAAGGAGAAGAGGTGAGAGGAGGCGCCATCCACTAGGGAATAAGCCATGGAAGAAGGAGCTTCACCACCAAGATGAGCCTTGGATAAGAAGCTTGGAGAGGATGCTTCAATGGAGGAAAAGAAAGAGGGAGAGAAAGAGAGAGTGGGGAGCATGAAATTGAAGGAAGAAAAAGGGAGAGAAGTTGAACTTTGAGTTGTGTCTCACAAGACTCTCATTCATCAAAGTTACAACAAGTGTTACACAAGCTTCTATTTATAGACTTGGTAGCTTCCTTGAGAAGCTTTCTTGAGAAAACTTCCTTGAGAAGCTTTCTTGAGAAAACTTCCTTGAGAAGCTTCTTTGAGAAAACTTCCTTGAGAAGCTAGAGCTTAGCTACACACACCCCTCTAATAACTAAGCTCACCTTCTTGAGAAGCTTCCTTGAGAAGATTCCTAAAGAAGCTACAGCTTAGCTACACACACCCCCTATAATAGCTAAGCTCACCCCATGCCAAAATACATGAAAATATAAAAAAAAGTCCCTACTACAAAGACTACTCAAAATGCCCTGAAATACAAGGCTAAAACCCTATACTATTAGAATGGCCAAAATACAAGGCCCAAAAGAAGGAAAAACCTATTCTAATATTTACAAAGTAGAGAGGACCCAGCCTTGGTCCATGGGCTCAGAAATTTATCCTGGGGTTCATGAGAACCCCAAGGCCTTCTTTAGCAGCTCTAGCCTAATCCTCTTGAAGTCTTCTATCCAATACACTTGGGGGGTAGGATTGCATTAGAAATTATAAAGCTAAGGACGTTGAGTCCTATGAAACAAGCCAATAGGTACTAGTACCAAAGGGCTCAACCTTATTAGAAAGCAAGAGGTTGACTCTTTGAGAGGGCCTCTCATCCTAAACTCATTAGATTTGGGAAATTGGTATATAAAGAGAAATCTACTCACTTATTGCCTAATATGAACATGATTTTAGGATGCAAATGCATGCAACCTTCATCTTCAAATGCTAGTAATGCAAAAGATTTTGAATCATGAAAATTGTGTAATGCTCATGAAATTCTTTCCTATTTTTATGATTTTGATTTTGATTTGATTTTTTCCTGCTTTCTTTTTGTGGAAAACACAGATTGACTGTCTTTTTCTAAAAGACATGATAACTCATGAGAGCTCATCCTATCTTTTTGAAAATCTCTTCGGGGACTCCCTCAAAGTGTATGTTTTATTTGATTTAATCACTTGACAATTTTGGAGTGACGACAATGGAGCCGTTTGACATTTAATCAATCAATTGAAATATTGATCCTAGGGTTTGTCCCTTTATTTTTGTTTAAAAACTTTGATTATTCTGCATAGCAAGAAAATATATGGCTTTGGGACCAAGTGAAACTTTCCTGATTTAATATCATAGAGTGATGTCATGGGTCAGTTGATCCCGCCGAAACTTTATGACATGGGCTGCTCCCGAAATTACAACAAAGGTCACCCTTAGATTTAAAAGGAATCCTAAGGAGTTTTGCATGAGCGACTAACATCAGATGTATCCCACTATCACAATTATCTTTGGGCATCTTTCATGAACTCCTGGTCAAATGAGCTTTCTTCTCAAACGTGCAAGTGCAAACCTTAGGTTGTCTCTTTATATATATATATATATATATATATATATATATATATATATATATATATATATATATATATATTAACAATCAAAATCATGTGCAGGTTTCATTCCAGAATCCCAACTTAAAAGCAAAATTAGTCATTCCTTGATCCACATGGGCTTTATTGGGCTTGTAACATTGTCAGGGGGTAAGAGGGCTATGAAAGAAAGGATCAGAGAGGCTCGAAGAGTGTTTAAGGGTTACATTGAGTAAGAACCTCGAGAGCCTTGTTTGTACTTTTGTTCCTTTCAACTTTTGGGTTGGACCCTACTCCTTTTGTTTTATACATTAATCCTTATTGCACTTTTGTGCCTTCCTTGTAAAATCTAGAGATCTTTGTCTCTTTTATTCTTCACTCGCCTTCGACGGATTTTATTTTCTTTTTTTGTTTCATTGTTGCCCAACTTCATGCATGTGTTGTTTGCATTGCTCTTCCCACCAGTTTAGCGGTGGTTCCTACTCAGGGTTCCTATTTTGTTTTTGTTTTTTTTGTGTTATTTTTACAAAACAAATATGCTTTGGCTCGGAGGGGGTAGCAAGGGATAAATTAGTGTTTGGGATGTTGAAACATGACCATGTGTCATTTCAAATCTTGACCAGATACTTTTGTAGTTTGGATTTTGGGACAAAACCTCTAATAAACATGCTCCTGATTGTTTTTTTTTCTTTTTTTATCAACCCTAATTTTTCCTAGGCCGCCCTTTCTGGTTTTCGACCTACCTGGTGAGAACTTCTTATCTGCCCCTAGGTTCACTTGAGGCTCATGCATGGTGCCTCTCATTGCCCTAGTGTAGGGCTCTGAGGCATCTATTGTTGTCTTTTGTCATGACCTTGTAGCAAGGAAAAATGAAAGAAACTGTGCAGGTTCTTGAAAATGAATTTTCAAGGACGAGAAATATTTAAAGGATTTTCAATTGGTAGATTAAGTCAAATGACTCTTGTTCTTGATAACTCACTTTTCTCTCAAAAAGACAACTTTTAAGAACGATAAAATGAGGTCACATGAATGTTTGTACTTCTTATTTTTTATTTGAAACACAATCAATCAATGTTTTTTTGAACTTTTTACTTTACTCGTCGTTTACGGCACTCTTACCAAACGTGGAGAACCAACAATTTCTGATTGAACAAACTTGGAGATCAACTCAAGAGCGCAGGTGTTCGCTTCCGGCAAGTGCACTGGATCGCACAAGTAGTATAAAACAGTAAGAACCGAGTATCGAACTCTCAAGGAACTTTTGTTACTTGGTAAGCTATTTCAGTGAATAGGTGTCTGATGTGAAAATCTAAGTGTGAATATGAGCAGGTATGTAAACTATCTATGCAAAAAGGAAAATCATGTGAGAGAAATGATGTGTAAAAACAAGTAGAAAACGCGTTGGTCTTCCTAATAGGTGCCTGATGCTAAAAGGATATTTTCTATCTAACAATGCTCATGTGTTCCTATGGTGTCTCCTGAGATGCTAAACCCCGATTCCTCATGATAGTTTAGCCTAATCCGGATCAAGCATCTTCCTCATATTCCTTTTGTTGGACTAAACTCAACTAGGACCGCATTAAGACAAACATACTACAACTAAATTATCGCACCCCGATTCCTCGTGATAGTACAACAACTTAGCCCTGTCCTATCAAGGTCATCAGAATCAGACCAATTTCCACTGTTGAATGACCCTAACAAAGCATGTATCTATGTGATCAAGGTAAATGCATACTAGAATGAAAAGCTGATAGCACAGAGAACACACAAAACATCATTAAATAGATAGAAAGATATTTACATCAAGTACCTACAGGGAAGATCCAACAGAGGATTTTAGCTTCCCATAACCAAGAAGTCTCCTTTACAACAAAGAAAAGAACAAGATGAAAGATTGCAAAAATACAAGTGGTGAGGATGTCTCCTTTATCTCTAGGATCTTACAACCACTCACAAACTCATCTCAAGCTCTCAGAACAGCTTCCTCTTCAAGCTCTGGTCTCTGCAGATCTTCACACAACAAAATCTCTCAAAACTCTATGGAACTTGGACCTTTCTCTCTCTAGAATCACTAGACACGCAAAGCTTTAGCTCTCAGCCCAAACTCCCTTCAGAAAATCTGATTTTAGGCTTAAATAGGTGGCCTTGTTCGTGCTCATGCGCTTAGCATAATTCTGAATCGCTTAGCGCACATTAGTGAATTTCGGCTTAGCGCGTGCGTTTCTCACTCAGCGGATGGACTGAAGCGGTGCGCTTAGTGAGACGAAGTGGTGCGCTCAGCGAACCTGTACAACTCATCTTCTTCTAGATTCTTCCTCGCGCTTAGCCAATGAGTGTTGCGCTTAGCGGACGCTCGCTAAGCCAGCATATTGGCTTAGCGAGAAGGTGAAAAACAACACTTTTCAAAGTCGCCTAATTAACCTGAAATTGAGAGAAAATGATTATTAAACACACAAAATGGAAGTACTAAGTATTTATACCTATACTTAATAGAAAGTACTTATAACACTACAAAATAACCATAAATTGAGGAAGTTTGATACAATTTACACAGGTTTTATACACAAAAGTTAGTCGTATTCATCGACTAACAATAGGTCACTTGAGCAAACAAACCAACAACTTACATTCATATTTCAGTGATAGTTAAATAAGCAAAGATGTAATTGTGAGAGGATGAGAGACAAGGACATCAAATTTATCCATATTATTAGCATTGTGACTGTTGTTTACAGTAATGGCATAAACCGGAAAAGCCTAAGGACTCATTGGAGACATCTAACAACAACCTTCAAATTGCCCCAAGCATCATACATAGTATTTCTTGATGACATCAGAACTCACGAGTGATTCCCCTCCTCGAATCTCAGACAACCTGCATCAATCAGACTTTGCACCTTATGTTTCAAGGTCATACAATGCTCAATGGAATGCCCCAAAACTCCCCCATGATAAGCACATGTCACATTGGGGTTGTATCCTCTGGGAAACGGAGGTTGAGAAGTTTTTGCTAAGCTTATGATTGCTATTGCATTATTGAGCAGATAGGGGAGGAAGTCAACATATGGCATTGGAATTGGGATGAATTCTACAGGCTTCTTTTCTGCAAAATTCCTTCCTTGGTTGGTGTTTTGGTTGGTATTAAGGGGGGCGTTTGGCCTCGGATGCGCAACAGGAGGGTTTTGTGGATGATTGGGTGTTCTTGGCTGGTAGGGTGGCGGGTAATGAGAAGGACTGATGTTGGCTGAGTATTGATATTGTTGAGATAGTGGAAAATTTGGCCCTGTAGGAATGACAAACTTGCCTGTTTTCAGACCCACTTTGATTCTCTCGCCATCAAACACTTAATTTGCAAAGCTTGAAGGCATGTAGCCCACCATCTTCTCATAGTAGAACACCAATAGTGTGTCCACTATCATGGTTATGATCTCCCTCTCCATCATCGGGGGCGCTACTTGAGCTGCCAGATCCCTCCATCTTTGGGCATATTCCTTGAAAGATTCTTGCTCCCTCTTACACATGTTCTATAGTTGCATTCTATCCGGAGCCATATCAGAATTGTACTGATACTGTCTAATGAAGGCAACCATTAGGTCCTTCCAAGAATGGACTCGAAAAGGTTCCAGATTAGTATACCAGGTGACGGTTGCCCCAGTAAGACTTTCCTGGAAGAAATGCATCAACAATTTTTCATTTTTCAAGTATGCCCCCATCATTAAATGATTGTAGCCGTGTTAACCTCCATCATTTTCCTCATACTTATCATGGCTTCCATCATTGTGGTCATTTTCTCTTTCATGGCCACCATGTCGGCCTTCATTTGTTCATGCGCCTCCTTTATTTCACTTATCATTCTGGATTTGGCACGCGTTCGGTAAGCGCACCATAAAGCACATTCTTTCCTTTTGATTACAATGATTACAACTCTGATTTCAAGGAAAGAATACAATGAGCAATGCAACTAATGTGAAAAGAGAAAAAGCATGGATGTATGTGAATGTCACATTGTTGAAGTATTGCAAATTTTACACAAGACATTTAGTAGAACATAATGTCGAATCAATTCAGATTTTCATTAAAACAACATTGTTCATCACATCTTGTCAAAGTCAAAGTGCAACCGAAAATAAAACATGGACATCAACAGTCCCTAATTTTGTAAATTATTTAGCTCAATCAAGTGTTGGCAGTAGCTAAAGAAGCTATGTAAACTCAATCCATCTTCTGCCCCAACTTTTGCAAGCTGGTTACTTCCATACTTGACCTTGACTTGATGAAACCCTTTTCTTAAAAGCATGTGCTTGGTTCGACCCCATAACCCAAGGAATATAAATTTTGATTGTCAATACTTCGACAACCTATAATAGAAATGAATGATTAGGGCATACTTATGCTATGCATGACAAATGTAATGATGAGATCGACATGAGACACCCGAAGAACCATCCTTTCCTAGTTAATAATGCATTAGGTACCATGTTCACGTGATTTTCAATCATTTTTCAAGAGAAATGCAGGAATGATATGTCCATTACGATGCCATGAAGAGATGCATGATACAATCAGGGAACAAGCCAGAGTGAGTTTGCTATGTGCCCCCCTACTTTAGGAACCTAATGGAAAGGATCCAAAAGTCCATTTCTAGTGATAACTCCCAAGGGTGGTTTCATGTAACTTTACTGGCTTCTAGAGATATCATCCTCTTAGGTAATACATTGTGGCGATAGGGACTATCAGCGATAGTGCATCACCAAAAAGGGAAAACTCTAGATGAGGCTTCACTGTTATCAAGCGAATCAGAGACCCAACATGACCATAGATCGACCTTCACTCCTTATGGCTCACATAGACCCGGGTATAGGGCCTAATATGTAAACATGTATGCGAGGTGAAGGTACCATGTGTGCATAAAACAAAAATATTTCTAACTATGAATGTAATAGATTGACAAACACACACCAAACACAACAACATAGCAAAAGTTATATACAAACATGGACAAACGAAAGATAAAAGGGAAAAGGGAACATAAATAAAGAAGAAGTCACGATATTAAAATTACACACTGATCAAATGGCTTAACTCTCTAACAGGTCCCTAGTGGAGTCACCATCTGTCGCAACCTACCTTTCAACGAGAGTGCAGGCAAAAAGCCAAAGGAGCATCTTCCAAAAAGCAAAACGCGCGGGAGTCGCCACCAATGTTTATTCGAGGAAAACGTTAGAAAAACCAAAAAGGGGTCTGCGAATTGTGAACATAAGGGTTCAGGAGTTGTTTACGCTTGGGGAAAGTATTAGCACCCCATGTGCCCGTCACAAGGGATGGTAGCCTTTAATCGAGTGTGCAAAACATGACTTCAAAATTATGTATTTTCCCTTTTTATATATTTTTTTTGGGTCGACAAGGGTGTTGGATTGAGTGGCCTCAGAATAATTAAGAAGGGGGGTTCAATTAATTATTCCTAAACCTTTACTAATTAAAAATTTACTCTTCTAAGGCTTTTACTAAGTTGTTAAGAGAATAAGGAGTAGAAGAGAAACTTAACAGAAAGTAAAAGCGGAAATTAAATGCACAGTGGAAAGTAAAAGAGTAGGGAAGAAGGAAACAAGTGCAGACCCTATGAATTGACATGTACCACTAGTACTCTTCCTATCTGTTTTTGATCCAGCAAAATCTGAATCTGAGTATCCTACTAGGTTGCATAAAGAATTCTTAGGATACTATAATCCTAAACTCACTGTTCCTAATAAATATCTTATAATTCTTTTTACTGCCGTTAAATGTGAAAACTTTGGATCTGATTGAAATCTTGCACACATGCATACACTAAACATAATGTCTGGCCTACTTATAGATAAGTGAAGTAGAGATCCAATCATACCTCTGTATTGCTTTGGATCAACAGGTTGACCGGATTCATCTTTGTCAAGATAACAACTTGTATTCATAGGGGTAGCCAAGTGTTTTGAGTTTTCCATTCCAAATCTTTTAATGAGTTCTTTGCAATATTTTGCTTGATTGACGAAGATCCCATCATTTGTTTGTTTGATTTGTAGTCCATGAAAGTAATTTAACTCACCCATCATGGACATCTCAAACTCACTTTGCATATCAATAGAAAACTCCTTGCACACAGATTCATTAGTAGATCCAAAAATTATATCATCAACATAAATTTGTACTAACAAGATATCATTATCCTTCTTTTTTATGAATAAGGTAGTATCTACTTTCCCTCGAGTAAAATTCTTTTCTAATAGGAATTTACTTAATCTTTCATACCAAGCCCTAGGTGCTTGTTTTAGTCCATAAAGTGCCTTTTTTAATCTATAGACATGGTCTAGTTTTTGTGAATCTTCAAACCCAGGAGGTTGTTCCACATATACCTCCTCCTGAATTAGACCATTTAAGAAAGCACTTTTGACATCCATTTGATATAGTTTAAAATTCATAATAGATGCATATGCTAATAACATTCTAATGGCTTCTAATCTAGCTACAGGTGCAAAAGTTTCTTCATAGTCTATACCTTCTTCTTGGTTATATCCTTTTGCTACAAGTCTAGCTTTATTCCTGATTTCTATACAATTTTCACCCAATTTATTTCTAAATACTCATTTAGTTCCTATGATTGGATAATCTGAAGGTTTTTCAACTAATTCCTGTTGGATCGAGTGGCCTCAGAATAATTAAGAAGGGGGGGGGGGTTGAATTAATTATTCCTAAACCTTTACTAATTAAAAATTACTCTTTTAAGGCTTTTACTAAATTGTTAAGAGAATGAGGAGTAGAAGAGAAACTTAACAGAAAGTAAAAGCGAAAATTAAATGCACAGCAGAAAGTAAAAAAGTAGGGAAGAAGGAAACAAACGCACAAGAGTTTTTATACTGGTTCGGCAACAACCCGTGCCTACATCCAGTCCCCAAGCGACCTGCGGTCCTTGAGATTTATTTCAACCTTGTAAAAATCCTTTTACAAGCAAAGATCCACAAGGGATTTACCCTCCCTTGTTCTCTTTGAACCTAGTGGATGTACCCTCCACTAGAACTGATTCACAAGAGATGTACCCTCTCTTGTTCTCAGTCAAACCCAAGTAGATGTACCCTCTACTCGTACCACAAAGGATGTACCCTCCAATGTGTTGAGACAAAGATCTCAGGCAGTTAAACCTTTGATACTTTGTGAATGGGGATACAAAAGAATTCTCAAGCGGTTAGTCCTTTGAACACTTTTGTATTAGGGAAAGGGAAGAATCAAAAGAATTCTCAGACTGTGTCGTTTTGAATTCTTTGACAAGGGAGAAGGGAGACACAAAAGAATTCAGGCGGTTAGTCCTTCGTTCTTTTGGAAAAGGGAGAAGAGAGACCCAAAAAGAATTCAAGCGGTTAGTCCTTGGTGAATTCTTTTTGGCAAAGGGAGAAGAGAATGAAAAGATGAATAGCACAAGTTTTCAAGGTTTAGAAAACCAGAAAACTTCAGAAAGTTTTTGGTACAAAGAAGAAGAAGAAGTTCAAAGAGATTCAAGGCTTGTAAAGGATTGTAATGAAATGATTGGAAAAGTATTCAAGATACTTGAAATGCAAAACAAATCCTTGCTTTTATAGACTCTTCATGTCTGGTCAAGACAACCATTTAGAAGAGTTATATCTTTTAGAAAAAACTTAAAACCAATTTGAAAAAGTCAAAAACCTTTTGATGAGTTACATCTTTTGATTTATTCAGAAACAGTCACTGGTAATCGATTACCAAATAAGTGTAATCGATTACACAAAGCTTTTATGTGAAAGGATGTGACTCTTCACATTTGAATTTGAATTTCAACATTCAAAGGCACTGGTAATCGATTACCAAAACATTGTAATCGATTACAGCTTTTTGAAAATAATACAAAATGTTGTAAATTCAATTTGAAAACTTTTTCAAAATAATTTTGCTACTAGTAATCGATTACAACAATCTGGTAATCGATTACTAGAGAGTAAAAACTCTTTGGTAAAAGGTTTTGTCAAAAACTCATGTGCTATTCAAAGTTTTGAAAAACTTTTTAATACTAATCTTGATTGAGTCTTTTCTTCATTCTTGAATCTTGAATCTTGAGTCTTGAGTCTTGATCTTGATTCTTGAGATCTTGAACCTTGAATCTTGATTCTTGATTCTAGGCTTTCTTCTTGAGTCTTGAATTCTTCTTGATTATTTTCTTGAACTCTTGAATTATTCTTGATTCTCTTGAGTTGCTCTTTGATTGATCTTTGAGCTTTTTGTCATCACCTTTGTCATCATCTTTTGTTATCATCATTGTTATCATCAAAACACCTTTGAATCACCTTTGATTCAACATGAAGCTTTGCTTCTACAATCTCCCCCTTTTTGATGATGACAACTTCTGAAATCAAGAAACACACACACACTTTTTCCTAGTCGATCACTCTCATAAATTCTCCCCCTTTGTTTTTGAATTTATGCTTATCTTAAAATTAAATTGATTACTCATGTGAGTTCTTGATTTAATCCCATTTCTCTCCCCCTTTGGCATCAACAAAAAGCCAAAGTGCGTATCAAAATATAACTAAACATCCATACAATGTTCATGAAAAAATATCAACCAAATCATGAAGCAAGAAGCAAGAACCATAAAAACCATGAAGCAAACAACCATGAATAGATTAACTATAAAATCCATATAGTCAAATAACATACTTAATATTTGTTCAAACATACCATGCAAATAGGGAAATAGTAAATTGTTCAAATATCATAATAATATAGCCAAAATACAAGGCTGAAAATCAAAGTACTAATAATATTATAATATAAGTCTAAGATGATGGTGGCGGCGGTGGTGGAAGATCAAAGCTTGACCGAATGTAAGATACATCTTCTTCAACCTTTATCATTCTTGACTCCATTTCATTGAAGCGCATATCCACTTGCAATTCCAAGGTATCAAACCTCTCACCAACAAAGGTTTGAAGACCATCAAACCTTTCCATAATCTTCGAAAGAAGAGATGAATCTTCTCCTTCATGTCCTTCTTCACCAACATTTCTAGCACCTTTCTTCACCCAAGAGCCATCATGCTCCTTTATGTAACCAAAGGATGCTATGACTGAAGCGCCTGTAAGGAATGATCTCATGATTGGAACATAAGGTTCAGAATCAAGAGGGATGTTGAAGTGTTGAAGGAAAAGGGTAACAAGATGAGGATAAGGCAATGGGGCATTCAATCGCAATGCCTTATGCATGCGATACCAAACAAGGTGTGCCCAATCAATTTGTAAACCTTTACGAAAGGCCCACATGACAATGAGATCTTCTTTAGAAACCTAAGCAAGGTTTGAAGATCTAGGGAGTAAGATGCGAACAATAAGGTAATGGAAGATGCGGCTCTCAAAAGCCAATGAAACGGAAAGAAGTCTTCCGGTCATATCCGCTTGGTTGGTGCAAACCAACCAGCGGGCATCATGCACAGAGAAATCAAATTTCCATTCATCAATCAGTGCACCCTCAAAAGGTACACCTTCACTAGGCAATTTTGTTAAGTCATAAAATAGGGATTGGTCAATGACCATCTTAATCCCATAAACTTCAGACATTAGGGTACCTTCATGGATTTCTAAATTAGAATAGAAAGCTTTGACTAATTCAGAATAGACAGGTAATTTCAGAGACATGAATGGAATAAGATTGGAGTTTTCAAATGCTTGGAAGCATTCAAAATTATCATTTGAGAAGAACTCCATATCAATGAATTTTGGGTCTACAATGGAACGAGAGGAAAAGAGGTTTGTGTACCATATACGCTGTTCCTCTGATGAGAATAATGATCCAAAGGGAATGGAGAGAGGAATTGGGGCTTCTTGTGACCCTGAATGCCGCTGACTCCGACTCGAGGTTCCTTTCCGCTTTTTCGATGGTTCCGCCATTTGAGGAGTTTTTTCGGGATTTAAATTGGTTCAAATGAAAGAGATTGAAAAAAAATGAAGTTTGGGCTTTGCGGGGAGTGATTTGGACAAGAATTGAGTGAGATATGGCTGGAAGAAAAATTGGGGGCGAGGGTTTTCGAGAGAGAGAAAGGTTGCAGGTTTTAGAATTTGAAATTTGAATATATAGGTGCAGGGACGCGTTGTAATCAATTACACAAATATGGTAATCGATTACCAGAGAGCAACTTTGCCAGAAATAACTGCTTGTAATCGATTACACTATTATAGTAATCGATTACCAGTGGTTATTTTAGCCAGAAAACAAAAACAGAAGGCTTTCTAGGAGAGAAGAAGTTTTGAGTTACTATCAAAGTATTTTTTATGAAAACTATATTTGAAAATACTTTATGAATAATTTTCAATCATGTAATTTACATATCATGTCATGCAAAAATATTTAAAACATGAAGATAATCAATTTTATCAAAAAACAATCAAAACACAAGTATGAAGAATATTGATTTTACTTAAATATATGAATGAATATTTCATGCAAATAAAATGAAATCAATCAAGCAAATATACTCATGATTTCAAACAATCAAAAGACAAACAAATAAAGAATTGTTAGTCATCATAATCAAATTGTTTGAATAAAAATTTCAACTTTAAGAGAAATTTTAATAAGATAATGGTTTTGACATTACCTTTTTCAGGATTGAAGTGTCTAGATCTTCAAATATGAGGATCATGCTTTTTCTCCTTGTTTTTCATCCTTGAGAGATGTTCTCGTCACTTTCATAATCTTTGGTTAGAAGATTAACCTCCTTTTCTGAACCATCGGATGAATCATTGTCATCCCATGCAATGTATGCTTTCTTAGTTCTTCTTTCGTCAAATCTTTTCTTTTCACTTTTATCCGACCATTCTTCATTTGACGGACAGTTGGCCTTGATGTGACCAATTTGGTTGCATTTGTAGCACCTAAGGACTTGAGAATCATCTTGTGATTTTCTTCCATTATTGAAATTCTGACGCCTGTCAATTCTTCTTTTCTTGATGAATTTCTGAAATTTCTTAACAAAGAAAGAAAAATCTTCTTCATCATCTGAATCTTCTTCTTCGTTTTCTTCTTGTATTTAAGATGAGGCTTTAAGGGCTATGCTTCTCTCCTTTTTGTCATTTTCTTCATTCTGATTAAGGCGTTGAAGTTCCATCTCGTGTTCCTGCAATTTACCAAATAAAGTGGCAAGAGACATGGAAGAGAGATCTTTGCTTTCAGAAATAGCAGTTACCTTGGGCTGCCATTCCCTACTTAAACATCTTAAGACTTTATTAATTAAATCTTCATTGGGAAAGATTTTTCCTAAAGATGCAAGATGGTTTACTATATGTGTAAATCTCTTTTGCAAACTATGGATATTTTCATTTGGGTTCATCCTAAATAATTCATATTCATGGGTAAGGGTATTTATTCTAGACCTTTTTACATCTGTGGTTCCTTCATGGGTTAACTGAAGAGTATCCCACATATCCTTGGCATTAGTACAATTTGACACTCTAAAGTACTCATCTATCCCTAGGGCTGAAGTGATGATATTTTTGGCTTTGAGATCATACTGGATTTTTCTCCTATCTTCTTCTGTCCACTGATCTCTAGGTTTTTGGTTTGTAGTGCTTGTGGTTACATCTACTATAATGGGTATATGTGGTCCTAATTCTATTGCTTCCCATATATTTAGATCTATGGCTTCAATAAATATCTGCATGCGGGTTTTCCAATAATGGTAACCCTCACCATTGAAAATGGGTGGTCTGTGAATGGAATTTCCTTCAGGAAACAAGGGATTTGAGGAGGCCATTCTACAAGAAACCTGCTCTGATACCACTTGTTGGATCGAGTGGCCTCAGAATAATTAAGTAAGAGGGGTTGAATTAATTATTCCTAAACCTTTACTAATTAAAAATTACTCTTTTAAGGCTTTTACTAAATTGTTAAGAGAATGAGGAGTAGAAGAGAAACTTAACAGAAAGTAAAATCGGAAATTAAATGCACAGTAGAAACTAAAAAAGTAGGGAAGAAGGAAACAAACACACAAGAGTTTTTATACTGGTTCGGCAACAACCCGTGCCTACATCCAGTCCCCAAGCGACCAACGGTCCTTGAGATTTCTTTCAACCTTGTAAAAATCCTTTTACAAGCAAAGATCCACAAAGGATGTACCCTCCCTTGTTCTCTTTGAACCTAGTGGATGTACCATCCACTAGAACTGATCCACAAGAGATGTACCCTCTCTTGTTCTATGTCAAACCCAAGTAGATGTACCCTCTACTCGTACGACAAAGGATGTACCCTCCAATGTGTTGAGACAAAGATCTCAGGCTGTTAAACCTTTGATACTTTGTGAATGGGGATACAAAAGAATTCTCAAGCGGTTAGTCCTTTTGAACACTTTTGTATTAGGGAAAGGGAAGAATCAAAAGAATTCTCAGACTGTGTCGTTTTGAATTCTTTGACAAGGGAGAAGGGAGACACAAAAGAATTCAGGCGGTTAGTCCTTCGTTCTTTTGGAAAAGGGAGAAGAGAGACACAAAAAGAATTCAGGTGGTTAGTCCTTGGCAAATTCTTTTTGGCAAAGGGAGAAGAGAATGAAAAGATGAATAGCACAAGTTTTCAAGGTTTAGAAAACCAGAAAACTTCAGAAAGTTTTTGGTACAAAGAAGAAGAAGAAGTTCAAAGTGATTCAAGGCTTGTAAAGGATTGTAATGAAATGATTGGAAAAGTATTCAAGATACTTGAAATGCAAAACATAGCCTTGCTTTTATAGACTCTTCATATCTGGTCAAGACAACCATTTAGAAGAGTTATATCTTTTAGAAAAAACTTAAAACCAATTTGAAAAAGTCGAAAACCTTTTGAAGAGTTACATCTTTTGATTTATTCAGAAATAGTCACTGGTAATCGATTACCAAATAAGTGTAATCGGTTACACAAAGCTTTTATGTGAAAAGATGTGACTCTTCACATTTGAATTTGAATTTCAACATTCAAAGGCACTGGTAATCGATTACCAAAACATTGTAATCGATTACAACTTTTTGAAAATAATTGGAACGTTGTAAATTCAATTTGAAAACTTTTTCAAAACAATTTTGCTACTGGTAATCGATTACAACAGTCTGTTAATCGATTACCAGAGAGTAAAAACTCTTTGGTAAATGGTTTTGTCAAAAACTCACGTGCTATTCAAAGATTTGAAAAACTTTTTAATACTTATCTTGATTGAGTCTTTTCTTCATTCTTGAATCTTGAGTCTTGAATCTTGATCTTGATTCTTGAGATCTTGAACCTTGAATCTTGATTCTTGATTCTAGGCTTTCTTCTCGAGTCTTGAATTCTTCTTGATTCTTTTCTTGAACTCTCGAATTATTCTTGATTCACTTGAGTTGTTCTTTGATTGATCTTTGAGCTTTTTGTCATCACCTTTGTCATCATCTTTTGTTATCATCATTGTTATCATCAAAACACCTTTGAATCACCTTTGATTCACCATGAAGCTTTGCTTCTACAATTCCCATACATCATCTCTTTCTTTTCAGATTTCTTTCTTTATTTTGAGTATCTTCCAAAGTATCTGCAATATCATCAACAAACTCCTTTCTTGGGGAGGTAATATTAGTTTCATCGAAAGTAACATGTATTGATTCCTCAATTGTCATAGTTCTTTTGTTGTATATTCTAAATGCTTTACTATGTAAGGAATACCCAAGGAAGATACCCTCATCAGCCTTGGCATCAAACTTTCCTAGACTTTCTTTACCATTGTTTAGAACAAAACATTTACATCCAAAAACATGTAAATGTGCAATGTTTGGTTTTCTATTGTTGAAAAGTTCATATGGGGTTTTCTTAAGAATAGGTCTAATTAAGGCTCTGTTCATAATATAACATGCGGTGTTAACTGCTTCTGCCCAAAAGTATTTTGGAAGACGTGTGTCATTTAAAAGAGTTCTAGCAATTTCCTCTAGGGCTCTATTTTTTATTTCTACTACTCCATTTTGTTGGGGTGTCCTTGGTGCAGAAAAGTTGTGTTCTATGCCATACTCATCACAAAACATTTCAAAATCATTGTTTTCAAATTCACCTCCATGATCACTTCTGATGGAGATAATTTTGAGATTCTTTTTGTTTTGAATGACTTTGGCAAGTCCTCTAAATGCATGAAATGCATCATTCTTATGAGTAAGAAATAAAGTCCAAGTATATCTAGAATAATCATCAACAATTACAAATGCATAGTAACTTCCACCAAAACTCATGACCCTAGATGGTCCAAACAAATGCATGTGTAATAATTGCAATGGTTGAGTGGTAGAAACAATATTTTTAGATTTAAAGGATACTTTTGTTTGTTTACCTTTTTGGCATGCATCACATAATTTATCTTTTTCAAATTTTAATCTAGGCAATCCAATAACTAGATCTTTTGAAATTAATCTATTTAGATGATCCATGTTAATATGAGCAATTCTCTTATGCCATAACCATGGATCACAATCTTTACTTAAAAAGCATCTATCATTTACAGATTTTTGTTTTAGATCAATCATGTAAACATTATTTTCTCTAAAACCTATATGTTCAATATCTTTGTCAAGCTCATGCTTAATAATGCATTTTTCAGAATCAAAAGATACTTTATATCCTTTATCACATAATTGACTAACACTTAATAAACTATGCTTCAAATCTTCTACAAGCAACACATTTTCAATAGGAGTAGAAGAACTCGTACCTATTTTACCGACTCCAATAATTTTACCCTTGTTGTTGTCTCCATATGTAACATGTCCACTTTTCTTGGAGGAAATAGTTGTGAATTTGGATACATCACCTGTCATGTGCTTGGAACATCCACTGTCTATGTACCATTTCTTCCTTACAGAATCTTCTTTGTTATTCTCATCAGATTTTGTCATGAGACGCAAGTTGACTTGGTCTTCATCATGATCTTTGAGTAACCTATTCCTGAAAATACTTTTGAAAGACAAAGAATCTAAAGAGGCCATTAATCTTGAAGTGGTTAGACTTTCTACAAGAAACCTGCTCTGATACCACTTGTTGGATCGAGTGGCCTCAGAATAATTAAGAAGGGGGGTTGATTAATTATTCCTAAATCT